>NC_068992.1:32305323-32308885 GCF_001194135.2 Octopus bimaculoides | reverse complement strand
ATATATATATGCTTTGGTTTCACGAAGAATTCTTATGATATATAGCATAATTTAGCAAATAAGTGGTTAATTAAAAGGTGTAACATTTATACCGATATTTGAATACTGCGGTACCAGGGATTTACACGAAGTGGTTCTGAGATGAACACTAGGATTTTGTTTTCACCTGTAATATCTGGGATATACTTTGTACAACAACTTTATCCAGTGTGGAATGAAAGACATTTTCAGAATAATTTGAGTCATACCTGTATAGTTCGTATAGTTTTTAAATGTACAACTGAAACACCATTATCGTATCTCTCAAGTATAAATGGAATTATGCTGAAAACTATTTCGACGTATTATAAGCAAATGTCATCTACATAAAGAAATTATGATTTCATTACGTAATTAATATCTTACAAAGCCTAAATAGGCAATGTTCTTATTATACCAGTATTATTAGATAATAGTAAAGATTCTATATTTTTCTGTTAAAATATTCACAGCAAAGTATTTAGGGGGGCACACATTGATAAGATATTGTTCATTTGTGTCATTGAATATTTCTCATATTAAATTATTTGTTCATGACAGTGGTGTTACTCATACACTATTGTATCTATGTATGTAGGTATGACTGTGTGAATGTATATATGAATCTACGTATGTATTATGTGTGTTTTTATGTGTGTGTGTATGTATGCATGTACGAACGTATGCATGTATATACCTACCTCTATACATATCATTGTATATATATATATATATATATATATATACATAGATAGATAGATGTGTGTGTGTGTGCGCATGTTTGTGTATATATATATATATATATATATATGTATGTGTGTGTATGTGCAACACACATTCATATAATCTGGTGTATAATTATGACCGTAATATTAGAAAAGTTTTCGTAATTCATAATCACCATAAGTTTACACATTTTCTTCTTTTTATGTCTCTTCCGTTTCCGTGGATAGCGAGTATAACATAATCCTAGAAGCCCTACTGAACATGACATATGTCTCACATTGATAACAATTATGTTCAACGAACTCCACATCACTTCGATATGAAATGGATTCACGAGATATGCCGACTTGAACATTAATGTCATTATCTAGCAGTGTGTTTACATAATAATAAAAACAAGTTAATAAAACTTAATATAATAAATAGACATGCATTTCTTCACAAAGATAAGCACATAAAACACATTCATTTGCATGGACATATATGAACTGTTGCACAGAAGCACGCACATATACGCATTGATAAGTATGGGGGTGGTGGATTTAAAAGTTTATATTGTTTATTTCCATATGTCTAATTTATATCTTATACAATTAAACACGAAATATTACGTAAATGACAATTAATTGAATAGTGTGAAATTGAATACACAGTCGCTATACTTCTACGATTTAAGTGATTTGACATAATATGTTTAATACAGTATATCGTTGGAAAACAGTACACAACACTGACTATAATGAGTGCATTATGTGATAAAACCAAAGACAACAGCAACGGTTAAGGGCTAAAAAATACATTCGAACTTAACGCAAACACTAACCTTAAACTTAACCCCAAATCTAACCCTAATCCTAACACTAATCCCAACCCTAAACAAAGAAGACTGCAGCAGTAAAACTATCAAGGGATAAAAACACACTTAACTCTAACCCTAGCACTAACCATAACCTTAACAATAACCCTATCCCTAACACTAACTCTAACCATAACCAAAACTCAAACCAACAGGAAAACTCTCAACGGCTAAATACACATCTAACCCTAAAACAAATGTTTACCCTATCCCGTAAACCCTAAGCCTAACCCCAACCTTAGCAAAAATACACAGCAACAGGAAAGCATCACCGGCTAGATACACATCTAACCCTAACATTAATCTTAACACTAACTTTAAACACCTAACTCTAACCCATGCCTTAGCAAAAGAACAGAGCAACATAAACATGGACAAAGGTTAAAACACATCTAATCCTAACCCTAACACCAATCCTATCATTATTCCAAGCCCAAGGTCTAACCCTTACGTTAACCTTAACTCTAGCTAAAGAACACAACAAGAGGAAAAGTAACAAGAACAAAAAACACATCCAACCCTAATCCTAACTGTAACTCAAGTCCTAACTGAACCCTAACATTAAGCCTAACCCTGACAATAACCGTAACTGTAACCTTAACACTTATCAAGGAACACAGCACCAGAAAAAAGTTACAATGGCTAAAAAGACATCCAACCCTAAACCCTAGCACTAACACTAACCCTATCCCTAAATCTAATCCTAAGCAACAGGAAAATTAACAAGGGCTAAACAATTCAGCCCTAATACTATCATTAACACTTACCCTAACCTTAACCCTAATCTAAGCGTTCACCCTAACAGTAAACATAACCGAAGAACACAGCAACAGGAAAAGTAAGAAAACCTAAAAATCATATTCAACCCTAACTCTAAAATTAATCCTAACCCTAATCCTAAGTCTAACATCAACATGAACCTTATCTCTAACCCTAACCTTACCTTACCTCTAATCTATATCTAACCCTGAACCTAAACAAAGAAAATAACAGGAGACGTATATTTTACAGCGTGCTTAATCGAGAGCACAATCAATGAAGTGAATTATTTTGTCATATTATTATAGCATTATAAAATGCATGACCTTTATAGATGATTCATTACTGAATACTAGTGATTTGGACGATAATATTTGAGTAAATAATTTCATAATTACATTCAAACGCCAGATTATTTTATTCCTTTATTCTTTTACATATTTTAGTCATTAGATTGTAACAATGCTGAGTCATCACCTCGACGAACTTTCGTCGAATGAATCGACCCCAGGACTTAAAAAGTACTAATTTAATCGATAATTATTTACCAAAACGGTCAGTTGTCACATCTGAGTTTGAATCAGAATGAACTAGAGAGGACGTTCTCTATGTAAGAGTCACAACCAGGGAGCACATTTATTTTCGTCAGGGACTCGAAGAAAGAAAGCAGAAGAACTCGTCAGGCTATCTTGAGTAAAAATGGAACGTCTACAACCTAAGCTATAGCAGATAAAAAATCTAATTAAACAATGAAATATAGCTTATAAAGTAGTCTTGGTTACAGTAGGCGGGAACTAGGTTAGTGAAAAAATAATCCTACAAAATACTTCGTATTCTCTCACAAAGAAACTCATACTTTATACATAACTCTCTTCACAGTTACCTACATGCATATAAACTTAAGTTTGGGTATACAACTCTGCATAAGAACACAATGTTGTGTTACATAAAATCCGTATCCATATGCATATATGTACATACAATTCATACCTATCTGTTCATGTAATACGATAACGGGTAATCTAGGCCGACTCAACTGAAAGAAGACAAATATATCAGAGATAGCTATTGAATCCGTTCTAAATAATATTAATGAATTAAATTAATAACAGACGTCTTTCATAATGTAAATATTATGATACAAACTGCAACACAGTATGAATGTAGCTAAAAATACATATAATGTATAAACATTATATATAT
>NC_068992.1:32301136-32304545 GCF_001194135.2 Octopus bimaculoides | reverse complement strand
TATATATATATATATATATATATATATATGAGTGTATATGTGTGTGTGAGTGTGTGTGCATATATATGTATATTTTTGTGTGTGTGTGTATGTGTATATGTATGTACGTAAACTGCAATTTGCCGTGAAGTTGCATAACAGTTGTTTAGACCTCATTGTATGATGCTTGTGGTGTTTGAAATCAACTTTGCAGCCGTGTTTTAATACTACACTCCCACAAGCAAGGGTGTATATCGGCGGCACATTTGTATCTATTATATATGATTTTTTAATTTCCAAGAGAATATTAAATATTTTCTGCCAACGCGTACGTTTCAAAAAGGCAGCTTTGTATGACTGTAAAATACATCATGCTATTATTTTATAATTTGTTTCAGTTGTCAAGCCAGCTTTTACCACTATTATATCGGTCTTTTTCACTCTCAGCGATATTATTATATTCCGAAGTCGTCGATAGAAGGTTTGTATCTGGTACTGTACGACCTCCAGTCTTACAGTTTTATTATCCTCAAAAGGTTGGATCGTAATGACGTCCTCTCAGTATCACAGCATAGTTACTGTATCAGCACAGACACGACTGTCAACACAGACTACATGTACTTTCGACATTCTGACGACCGGATACTGGTCTATTTATAATGGTTGCCTGCTACCACATTTTACCGGGAGTGGTGTACAGTTTCAGTATGTAACATCTTACATGTTAATTATTTTAATTAATTATTAATTCCTTTTATTCACTCTATCTCCTCCTTTTTCTATATATGCTCAATATAGTTTCTTCATAGGGCCTACATTTTGGAATCCATCGTTCTTCCTTTTCCTTGTACGTGTGGCTTCGACTTTTTGTAACAGTGTTGGAACCTGAAAAATGTCATATAAGCAATCCATCGGTATTTCTACTTTTGTTCATTCCTTTGCTATGAAGCGTTCCTTAAGCTAATTTGTATGCTTCCTTTCCATTCCATTTCTGCTTCATACAGCATACATCATTCTTCATTTATCTGTTATAATTTCTTCTTCCTCCCAGTATTGCTTGCCATTTTTGTACATTCTTACATATACTTAATCGAGGACTCCAAAGATTTTGGCCTGTCTTTACCAGCACATACTTTTTTCATCACTATTAATAGTTTATTGAACACTGAATTTCCCTTTCTGGCAAACATGAATTCTGCATGTTAACTTCCTTGTGGCACATTTAGGTTCGGTGTTACTCTGTATACCCTTAAGAATTGTTGGATCGCGACCTCGTTCGTGGCTTCCTTATTAGCTTTCTATAAACCTCTCTTAAAAAACGTCCACGAACCGTTCGGCCCTTCCTTGCAATCTAGGGTGATACGGTGCTATAGACTTATGCTCTAACGTGAACACCTCGCAGAATCTTTTAAACTCACAGGATAGAAAATATGCTCCGTTATCATAGAAAATTATATGCGGAACACCAAATCTTGCGAACAGCTCGTGTAAGAAGTTTATTACTGTATATGAGGTTGGTCGTTGACGCCTCTCGACCTTGGACAATTTTGTGTAGCTGTCCACTACTATGAAGTAATAATCTCCATTGACAGGGCCTTCAAAATCAATATGCAATTGGGACCATGGTATTTTCACTTCCGGCCAAGGTTCACATTTTGTAGTTGGTAGTTTCGTTGCAAGCGCACATCATGTGCAGTCTTTTACCAGGATTTGAACTTCCTTGTCCATGTTTGGCCATGATGCGAAACTTCGCATCAGCGCATAGATTTCCCATATGGAACTCTTTTAGCACTCTGTTCTGTAATGTCTGTGGTATGATCACCCTTTTAGCGTACGTTAATACACCATCACATATAAAGTGCACGTTTACATCTTGGCGGTTCTTTGCATCAGACCATTCTTTATTTACTTTCGTCGACCACAATTTTCTTTCTGTCTCATTAATAAATTTGTCATTTCCCGCATTTCTTTTTATTTCTTCCAAAGTAACTGATAGTTCACGCACGATGTTCCACATTACTTTTTTTTGTTTCAGTTTATTAACCTCGTTCGATCGCTTGACTGCTCTGTTTTACGCTATTGCACAAAGCGTTTATGGGTGTGTATACCATAAATTAAATTTCGTTAAACATTCGGTGCCAAATAAATTCATAGATTTTGCAACCCGTAAATATGGAGTTTTGGTCCGACCTTTGAACATTATATTACAAAGGTGTTCGCCCGTGAAATATAAATTTCTTCCCGTAACACCCTACTCCGTTTTATTTGAACTACATAATTTTGGTTTACCGTTTGTTCCCATGTTTCTCATTTGATTGTGATATCACTTTCCCTGACTCATTGTATTCTGACACTAGTGTATTCAGTTTCCACATTCACGAATTTTCTGTTTGTTTTAGTCACACCTTTTCCTGTTGACAAACTATTTATTTTTTCCAGTATGTTCCGTTTTCGTATCATTCTAGTTTGGCAGTCCGGGTTTATATGTCCTGTAAACTCGCAGTGAAAACACTTTGCTTTTTGATACAGACAATATTTTTCAGGTGCATGCCACCACATGCCATACATGGGTCTACATCCCGATATTTTTTCTGTTTTTCCTTCAACACTTTATTTGTCTTCTGACTTTTTGCACTGGTCTTATGTGGAAATACTCTTTCCGTTGAATTTCATCTGTGTCATGCCTGAATTTTAATATGCTTACACGCTTTTCCGACAATTTTTACAATGGCAAATCATGGCTCATTTCCAATTTTGATAGAATTTTCATCGTCCAAGGTGCTCATCTTCTACTTTCTTTTGGCACTGATATAATGAAAGGCAAAATCGACTTCAGAGACATTAACATGATTGGTGATATTCATGAGAAATAAATATACTGAAATAATTTGATCATGTTTCCAGAGTAAAACAAAATACACTGCCAAAGAAAGTTTAAGGAACTAAAATACAACACATATCTTTAACATATAGGAATTAGAATATGAGGATTAATAAACAAATTGGTTGCAGAGAATTTTGACGACAGAAAGAACATAATCAAAAAGGAACGACGTGTTTGTTTTTATAGAAGCACACCTGATAAATTACTGCAAATTGAAGCTAGCAATTTTTGTCACAATTCGATTCCAACATGTCCCGTATAAAATAAGACGTAGATATACATTCAATTCTATGTTACTATCATTTATTTATTTGTATGTAAAAGCTACACCATACGGGATTGAACCAGCGTTTTGTATCATATTATTGTATTTAATACATACACACACACACGCAAACATACACGCACGCACACGCACACACACATTTACACACAAACACAGAGGCACCCATATATATACATATACATATATATACATACATATACGTAAATATATATACATACATATATATACACACACATATATATATATATATATATATATAT
>NC_068992.1:32291486-32300305 GCF_001194135.2 Octopus bimaculoides | reverse complement strand
TATATATATATATATATATATATATATATATATATATATATATATATATATGTACACACATATGTTTATACACATGTATACAGGTATGTATACAGAGAGGGGAGAGAGATGCATTGATTGATGCTCAGATAGATAAAAATATAGCTATATAAGTGTATATAAAAGTATACATGCGATTCTATTTTGATGGTGTGTGATGTAAAACGGATCAGCGGACTCATTACATTTTCCCAATAGACACCGTAATCATTGTAACTATTAACCAGGTATATTTGCTTATAATGAGTGCCATATACGTATATGGAAAGAATGAGAGATATACATATCTTCATGGGTACATGCATACATTTGTGTACGTGTGTTTGTTTGTTTGTGCGTACTGTATGTATGTACACATATCTCTTTCTATACATACATACATACAAACATGCATATACGTCTCTTCAGTAATGCAGAAATATAGAAAAACCTGACTAAAAAAAATAAACAGACGAATTCAAATATTTTGTTCATGCCATGTAGAATATTCAGCAACTGGGATTCTAGTTTCAAAAATAAATGCATATAATTTGTATGCTTTCTGTTCTTTTCTACAGGTTTTTCTAAATTTTATCTCATTTGTTTTACTAACTCTGCGAAAAGAAATTTGACAGTAAGATATGTTTAGTTAAAGCATAATGTGGCGTATATATATTTGGGGGCGTTGCACGGAACATCTTCAAAATACAATGTATATTTTCTTCATTTTTACTAAAACACCGCAGGGTATACGTTTGAGAAATGAATTCATTGATTTTTTTTTATATGCTACATTCCTGTAAGTAAGACAATAATGACCTAGTAAAACAAAACTTTTTTTTATTTCATATTATTTTTTCCTTTCAATGAAATTTCTCATATTTACTGCTTTAGCTGTATGTCCTCTATTTAGCGCATGCATCTAAATTTGTTCTATATATTTGCCATATGACTACACTGAGAGCGAAAAGCAGTGGAAGTAATTTGAAAATATATATTGTATTTGAAAACACGAAGTTATGAAAATTATAGAAGAGACACCTCACCTCCTAACTTTCCCTAAGCATAAAATATGAATAGTCTATTCTTAATGAATTTTCGCTCTCAGAATTAATATCAACAGTGTAGCTTAATTATGGCGCTAAGTAAAAAATTTCCCATCTATGATGGTACTACTTACCAAATATCTATATATTTAACTGGTGCTTATATTAAAGCTCATGTTTGTTTTGTGATACACATTGCGAATTCTGATTCATGTCGCCCCAATTGCATTTTATATTTCTTGTTATAGGATTTATGAAATTTCTGAAAATACTACTTTAGTATGTTATGACTCTTTGACAGTAATATATTTCCTTATAGAGCAAGAAATCTTGTATTATAGTCGATTTCCGAGGTGGAAATAAATCGTTAATTCTATGAGCAGGGGCAGGGCATAGAAGATACGTTTTAGAAGATATTAAGTGGATATTAGTTACATAAAAAAAAAAATTACCATCACTTTTGGAACTAGACTTTTAGCTTGTGAAATGGGGTTCCCAGACGTTTGGAGATAAATATTATACGCTGTAATATATTCCTTCGTTGAGTAGTCAATAATTCTTAGTTTTTGATCTTAGAGCTAATGCGGGGTAGGTCTTGACATTTTCAGAGCAAATATCCAACTACAGAAAAAGGTTCATACTCCTGGAATACTTCAACTCAAATTCATGAGTAACGACAATATTTATTTAGCGTTTAATTTAAATT
The DNA here is from genome assembly GCF_001194135.2 of Octopus bimaculoides. Lineage (NCBI taxonomy): Eukaryota > Metazoa > Mollusca > Cephalopoda > Octopoda > Octopodidae > Octopus > Octopus bimaculoides. Next base: position 32,298,535 of record NC_068992.1, on the reverse strand, counting down.
TCTAATTTGTAAATATAATGCAATTGTTATAGTCTCATGAGTATTATGCCTAAGTTGATGGAGGAATTCTTCATCGACATTGATTTACAACCGTTGAGAAGTAACGCTTTCTTGAGCATAAATTTTGCTTCATATCTACTGGAAATAATTGCGCAACATTTATGTCAAAAACGAGAGTTTAAAAGTATTGATTAAATTTCAGAAGGGAAGAGTCCATTTACACAAACACACACATGTGTGTATCATAATCTTATAGGCCCGCCCCCATAAACTGAACATGTCTGTCGTTCGTTGAATAAACCCACGTGTAACAGGATAAAATTTCGACAAGCACATGGAAATTCCTTTCTCATTTTATCTCATTCTATTTCAGTCAATCTGGCTATTAATCTATCTCTCATCCTCATTTCCTTTGCCTCCCCCCTCTCTCTCTCTCTATCTTTAAACACACACATATGTATATATGTAAGACAAAGCTGATGGAAAAAGTATAAGCGATAAACTTATGAAAGTCATTAGATTAGAGCTGATTCTGCTATAAGACACAGTGGTCTCTGACTAGAAAAAAACTCTTAATGTCACCACTTCAAAACCCAATAAAATATTTAAAATATGTTTTCATTGAAATATTAATACAAATAATCCACATATATACATATATATTCCTATCAATAAACAATTATTTATAATCATATAAAAGTCATAATAATTTAATTAAAACATTGGTTTTGTAAACCAAAATTAAATAATATATTTTTATAACTGTATTATCCAAAAACTATTTCAATTAAGGAAGTTATATAATCACAAAATGTATTCCTTGATCACCCCAATCAAAATTAATTTATAATACGGATTCTTCCTGATGAATTTTGTCTCCGTTTCTTTCTTTTTTTTGTTAAGGAACTGCTTGATGTATTGTAGAGCATAAACATAAAGTTGTAGTTGAGGAAAGTTTATCTGACATGCGGCGCTGGAAGCCATCTGAATATTGTAAATGTGTTTCTCTGTATCCTAAGGATTTCCGCTGGGTATCTAAATACCGATATTGTGATCGCTTTTAATTGTCGTGGGAACAAAGTAAAATATGTAAGATCTGACGTGGAAAGCTGTAACTGGGACTATAAAGCCATGACTAGTAGGAAGGTGATAGAATTACGATATATCTCCAGCAAGGGTGATGTCATGTCATCCTTTATCTTTGATCAGGTATTAGCCTAATTTGAGCTGATTGTGAAGCTACCGATATCTGTGGTCTATCCCTGCCTGGAGAGAATTGCTGCCTGGAAAAGAATATGTGTGGCAGAAAGATACTCGGAATGATTCAGAGGTGATTGTCAGAGAATTTCGATTTAACCAGTCCCAGTTTCTGGCCTCCAAATACCCGCGATTTTAATTCCATAGATTATTTTGTGTGAATATGGTTGAGAAAGGCAAAAACCACTTTACATGCAACAAAAAGGCCGAGCTGCGTTCTGAGTTCAAATTCTGCCAAAGTCCACTTTGCCTCTCATCCCTTCGGGGTCGATAAATTAAGTACCAGTGAAACACTGGGTTCGAAAACATTTCAGGCCTTTTTGTCTATAACAGAAAAGAATCGTTAGCACGCCTGCCAAAGAGTTTAGCGCGATTTCGTCCGTCATGTTCTGAGTTTAAATGGTGCGAATGTCAATTTACCTTACATAGTTTGGGTGTCGATAAAATAGGTACTATTTGAACACTGGGGTCGATGTAATCGATTTAACCCTGTACCGAAGTTGGTGGTCTTCTGCCTAAATGCAAAAATTATTGTTACATTTAATCTGGTGTGTTGAGGAATGTGTATGCAATCCCGCTGTAATACTTCTTCCACCACCATATGTATGTCAGTGTGTGTGACTCAGTCTGTGTGTGTGCATTTAAATACATGTATCATAGACATGAAGATACACATAGGTATACATAATATATATGATTAGTAGTGATAGAAGCAGTATTAATGCTATCAGTAAATATTTATCCCCACTAAAAGTCTATGCTGTGTTAGAACACAGGATTCTGCCATACTTAGCAGCATTACAGAACGTCTCATACCATGTTTTGGGTGATAAAAGCACTCTTCCTTACATCGCTACTGAGAGATAACACAACGTATAAGCACCAAAAGACCATATAAAAATGTCTTCCATTGTAAATGTTACGGTCTCTTGTGTTCTTACAAAATATCCACATTTAAGTGGAATTCAAATATATATGTATCTATACGAAGTGCCAACGTACGAAACTCTCGGCCATTTAGCCATTCAGTTGCTTCAACCAAATTTTAAATAATATATATATAGGTGTCTGTGGAGAGAGAGAGAGAGAAAGAGAGAGGGGGAGAGAGAGAGCGAGAGAGAGTGAGAGAGAGGGAGAGAGAGAGTGTGTGTGTGTTAGAAGTGGCGTATAGATATTGTATATTGAGAAAAAATGAGGTCGTCAGAATTTTGGAAAAATATTTTTTATTTATTCATTACTATTAGCGTTTTTGTTCGTTGTCGAACTTGTCAAATAAAATTGTGAATGTGCAAACAGTTTGATCAGCCATATAAATCAGATGTTTTCTTCTGTTTCGTTTAGAATAGGAGAACATTGTTTGTCCTTTGAGGAGGAGGGGTGAGATTCCAGGACAAGGGAGATATATATATAAATAGATAGACAAATAGATAAATAGACAGACAGACAGATTTATAGGTACCTATCTGTAAGAAATTAAAAGGAATTTACGTAAAGGGCTAAGTGGAGTTAAATTCAAAATAAGATTACGCCCGAGAACCTATTGAGTAACGAGGAGTTATGATGCCGATTAACAGAGAGCAGTTTCCTGAAGTACAAGTTGCAAATTCAGTGTTTAGTATTGTACATGGAAGCCCATATATTAAAAATAGCATAAGCAATAGAGAATTTTCCAAAACTTGAGGTAATACATGTCTATAGTATTGGGACCGGTAGCGGCATGTCTATAGTGTGGGACCGGTAGAGGCAACTGAAATAGACAATGGCAGCAATTTCGACTCTAGCTTTTTCGGAACGTGGAGCTATTTCACTAATTTCTTTAGGACTATATAGCATAAATAAATATCTAAGAGATATACACGGGGATCCGAAAATTACAGGTTTTCCCACTAGCACTTATTTGACTCATATAATCTGTTATCCTCAAAAGAAGTGATATCGTTACTAGTATGGACATGGAAAGTTGTCACAACTTACATGTGGTAGGGTTACTAGAACTAGGGGCAGTAGAACCAGGATTGCTTTTATTGAAGTAGTTACGGTTTCCGAGGTTAATACTACTACAAATATTAGTAACAGGCGGGACAGTGTGGAATTCAGTTGGGTAGCTAGTAGGTTCCACGCAAAGCGGCTTAGTTGGTGTCTTGTGGAAGGTTCAGTTAATTGAGCACAGGTTTGGTGTTGTAGAGAACGTGATTTAAAGTAAATTAAATTCTACTAAGTAAGATTGCCCTCCGCCAGTGGCGTTTCCTTTCATCACATTAAAGTTGACATAAATTTTTCCCCCGTCTCACCATTTCATTTATTAAACCTCTATTCATGCCCACAATGTCATAGAAATTTTCCTCGCTTTCCTGTCTTGCACTTCTTCTCTTCCTCAGTTCTCATTCTTACGCTGCTAATAATCACCCTCACCCTGTTTTTAGCAGTTATTCTTCCTCCTCACTCCTTTTAAATATCTCGCACTTCTATACGAACTGCTTTTGTCAATTTTCGCTTGATAAAGGAAGCCAGACTTACAATAATATATCTGTGAGACTATACACCGGTTGCGTACACAAAACGTTTTGCACATTCCATCTGCAAATTATGAACATTAAGATTATTACATAATTCCGAGCTTCCTGAAGCAGCTGTCGATTTAAGAAAATGTGTATTCTCTGCCGTATTTTTATGTTGCATGTAAATATAATTGTATATATACATATATATATTGTTGTATTTGGGGATGGTCATGTTGCGAATTTAGCCAATGAAAACCCGCGCACAATATATTTAGCGTTCACTTGCTATAGCCATATTTCATATTAATTGTATTTCGGCCAGTGTTCTTTCGTCACACTTCTGTGACCTCTTCAGTGGTCCTTTGCTTTCTTCTTTCATTGTTGTGTCTCTCATTCCTAACAATCTGCCGTTTTGTATTCCTGTCGTATATATTTTTTATTTGCGCATGTGTATATCCCTATGTGTCTATGTTTAGTACGTGTGTGTGTTGGGGGAATGTGTATAGTACCTGCACTATCGGTATCCCCTGATTATTAGCATTCGTTTAATTTAATTTTATTTACTTTATCAATTTGTTTTTATCGACTTACTTTTCATTTCTTCTTTTCTTGTTTTAATTTAATTTACTTGAATTTATTATATTTTGTTTATGTATTTAATTATTCAATTCCATTTATTTATCTGTATATTGTATTAGTTTAATGTTATTATTAGTTTATGGGCATCTTATTCTGTCGTAGGCTGTGGTGTGTGTGGAAGTGTTCCATTCTAGTTTTCTACTTAGTCTACGTTTACCTTCGATTATGTGTGTAGCTTTTAATTGTCTAAGCATTGTAATTTGTCTAAGCGTTACGTCCGTTCTATGTGTGGACGAGATTTTAACTTCTATGTTGTTGAGTGAATCTCGTGTTCCCGTTCGGTGTACTGGTATAGAACCAATGAGCTCTTCTCTTACTTAAGTTCGCGCCAATGCTCATTTACCCGCTCTCCTATCCTCCGTACTGTCTCCTCTACGTGCGACAGTGTCTTCTGCTGCACCTCCTTTGTACAAATTTCCTTTCAATAAATTTCCATTTACAACCCTCACCCTTTCTTTCATTCCTCCAACCACCTTTCTTACCCATTGTACCTATTTCCAAAGCCTTTTTTTTTTCTTACAAAATTTTCACTCAACTTTTTCCTGAACCTTTCACTCACCTCCTATTTCGACACCCGCAGCACTCTCCTTACTCTCCTCTTCAATTTTCTGTATCGTTCATAAGCCTCTCCACCCCTCCTTTTGCAACGACTCTTCAAAAGTCCTCTTCTTCTCTGCCACCGCATCCCTTACCTGCTCATTCCACCACTCACTACATTTCCTCATGCCCATTCCAACCACTCGTGTACCACATACCTCAGAAGTACTCCTCCTCCACATCTACCTCCTGTTTCTTAACCTGTTCCTATTCACCTATCTCCTCCCTGTCACTTGTCTACCATTCCATTTTGAGCATACTTTCAACTTACCCTCTACTAAGAAGTGGTCTGACACTTCTTCACCTCTCATAACATGCACATCCACAAACCTTCCTACCACTATCTCCTCAATTGATACATAATCCATGAAGACCCTATCCACTATTGTTCCAGCCTCCACCATGTGAACTTATTCTACTTTTTAAAAAAGGCTATTCTCCACCAACAATTCCTGCTCCATACACATTTATAACAATCTCCTTCCATTCTTATTCCGATCAAGACCTCCATATTTTCCTACTACATTTTCTACTTCCTCATTTCCCACCCACGCATTCAATTCACACAACACCACCACATAACCACTTTTCTCCACCCTATCCACGCACTCTCTCAGTCCCTCTAGAACTCTTCTACTTCGTCCTCGTTCCTTTCTCTCCATGGACCTTATGCACTAAAACACACACACAATTCCCCTCTTCACCTCATCTTATCCCACATTATCCTTGAAGACACTTCCCTCCACACCATCCCACTCTCCTTCACACGCTCACTCACTAGCAATGCCACTCCCTGACAAACCCTCCCTACTCTCACTTCCGACACTCGTACGGTCACATCCCCAACTGTTACTCTCCCTTAGCTTTCATCTTAATTTCGCTCAGTGCCAACACTTCTCATCATCACACTCCCTATCTGTTTCCTCTCGCCTCTTTACATCACTTATACTACATCCTAGAGTGAGATTAGCTTTAAACCTCCTCCCACCCCCTTGTCTTTTACTTGTCTTTTTAGGAATATGAAATTACTAGGTGGAGTGGATTCCCAGTCCCTTGGCTCCCGCCTCTTACGGCACACAGGGAATACGGGGACTGCATTCTACCGTAGAGAGACTTGCAAGAGTAGACTGGGAACAATAGTGTCTAAGGGGCGTTTTCACTCTCCTCAAACCGGAAACCAGGGCCTTAGGAACTACCAGATGTAGGACTACCAGATGTAGGACTATTGTCTGTTTACATAAATATAGTCATACCAAGCTATTGTCTACATACATAAATATATGTGTATACATAAATGTATGCTCACACCTCTCTCCCTTTCTACCTATTTTCTTTCTCTCTCCCTCTCTCCCTTCTCTCTGACTCTGTCTCTCTGAGTATGTATAATTATATGTTTAATTATATCGTTTGTATTAATAGTTATCGCCAAGCTATCATGGTTGTCCAGAAAAATAGGACGAATGCTGACGTTGATTAGCTCCAAGAGACCATCGCCTCCAGATCGCTATGTTACACACAAACCTGTGTCCATTACAACCTTCGAAAATGAGAGGTCATCAGCTTCGCCATGCTGGTTCAGACATCCACAGACTAGTTTGGAGTTAATCAACGGCAGTATTCGTCCTATTTTTCGGTACTGCCATGTTAGCCTAGCAATAACTATTACTACCCAGTACTGCTGCCGTAGTCTCCTTTAAAGAGATTTAGAAATAATATTTCTATTTTTCAAAACCAAAGGAAGAACTCTACTGATTATATATAAACCTTCGAACAGACAGTCAACATCGACTCCTGCTGGGTTCAGCTAATTTTTTGGCTTCACTGTTGATATCGCTATATGTGTGCGGAGGGGCACGCCTTTATTTTGTGCGATGTTATTTTTTCGGACTCTATCGTGTTCTAGGGTGTCTAACCTCTATACATTTTAAGTCTCAGAGAGGATTAGAGATATATCACATACCACTTCATCACGTGGGAAGGTGGGAAAAGGAGTACCGTTATCACTACAACTCACATATATACGAGCATATATATATATATATATATATATATATA
>NC_068992.1:32288838-32289458 GCF_001194135.2 Octopus bimaculoides | reverse complement strand
TGTACAAATGCAAAACAAAAGTCAAACATAAAATAATAATAATAATAATAATGATGATGATGATGATAATGTTCTTAAATAAAATTCACTCTAAAAAACTCTAGCACATACCAATATACACAATTAAAATAAAATTTAATCTTATATAAATTCAGCAAAGAATATATACCTCAGTACTATCACGCTATATTACATCTCAATATCCGTATTACATTTACATTATCGTAAATTGTAAACAAGAACAGAAACCCGTCTTCAATGAAAAAAACACCTACAATAAAATTCTAACTCACACATACGGTAATTCCATACTACACTTATCTATATTCTAACTATACCTACACAGACATATATATTTATATATTATACATTAAATATTAAATAAATAAATAAATAAATAAATAAACTGAAAAAATCAAACAAACTCATGTTTACCTATGTACTCTTCGAATGTAAACAAAACAAAAGCGCCTTCACCGAAACAACCGGTCTTTATAATATTTTATAATATTTTATGATATGTATTAATCATTCTGGATATTCTATCGAATTGTACACAGGTCTATTTATTTGTTATTATTATTGTTATTGTCGTTGTAATACATTATTTTCAACGGATC
>NC_068992.1:32285462-32286352 GCF_001194135.2 Octopus bimaculoides | reverse complement strand
TATATATTAAAGAAGATAATTGTGACATAAATCAGCATTGCTAGAGTATATGGAAATATAAAATAACAAACCTTAAATATAGATATGTAGCAGGAATAAGTATGTTTCGGAGATTAAAGAAAAATTTCTGAGAATTCTAGGTATACTTTTCCCTCAGTAACCCATACGCTATGATTAGATGGAGAACTATTTTATATTCTAAAAAAATGTCTCATATGAATAGTATGCAAGCAAGTTGTCGCCCCTGTGATGTCCTGCGTAATGAAGTGTAAAGGTTTATAGTGTTTATAAGAGACAATTTATGCTGCATCAAACATCCATTGTTTTTTACGCTGTTATTTTTGGATGCCGTTATCTATTTATCTAGCTGCCTATTTATTTTTGTGTACTGATATACTATTCATTTGAAAGATATTGAGAAAGGAATATCTACATCTTACGCACGATAGCAATACTAAAAAGAGACCGAGCAAAAAAGGCAGATAAGTTAATATCAAAAGCAACAAATAATAACGTGTTTCAAGAATTCGAATCTGTCGAGCCGAATAGACAAAATATAGCTTTCGCATTCAAATATAAATTTTCAGCGGAGTCCATAGATACGTATATATACAGACCATTAAACTTATACTCATAACCATACATCTATCTATCTGTCTATCTAACTATCTATCTATCTATCTATCTATCTATCTATCTATCTATCTATCTATCTATCTATCTATCTATCTATCAATCTAAATCGATAAAAAGATAGATGGTATATAGGTAGATATATATTTTTAATATATGAATAAATGTGCGTGTATTTCTATGAACACAGTCAAATTTATCTATATGTATGTATCTCTCTCTTTCTCTTTCTCTCAATATATATATATATATATATA
>NC_068992.1:32280493-32284945 GCF_001194135.2 Octopus bimaculoides | reverse complement strand
TATATATATATATATATATATGTATGTATGTATGTATATATATATATATATATATATAGAGAGAGAGAGAGAGAGAGAGAAAGAGAGACACAGAGAGGGAGGGAGAGAGAGAGAGAGAAAGAGAGACACAGAGAGGGAGGGAGAGAAAGACATCACCAACGTGAAAGAGGTATTGAGTAGAACCAGCATTGCTAAAAATAAGAATCAAGATGGCTCAATCGCCAGAGAAGCACTGTTTTAATGACTCACAAAGGGACATAGACAGATCCCGGGCGATTTCGAATTTCGATGGACAACCTCTTAATTCTCGTCGGTGTCTCTTACCGTGCCTAACATTAAACTCAACTCACCTTGTCAGCTTATATGAAAGCCGTAGAACTCATACGCTGATTTGAAAATTTGCCTTTTCATATATCTCCCTGTTCTTCATCCTTTCTGTTTCTCTCTCCCAACCCTCCCCTATTCTTCTCTTCCTTTCACTGTTCCGTCTCTCTCCATCTATTTGATTTCAAATTTCTTCGTGGTCCACTTTCCCATTCATCCTGTTGGGACTCGATGCAATAAGTATCAGTTGAGTACTGAGATCGATGTAATTGATTTAACCCTCCCCTGGAATTGCTGGCGTTGTACCAAATTTGGAAATTAATGTTATTTTACTTCATAGTTTGACATTTATCTTGTACATATTATAATCCAATGCAATAAAACTGGAAAAGTGCGATTCCGCTGAAAAGTAGATGTCACAAAATAATCGTACATTTACTTAGTTGTACTATTATTTCGAAAATGCCTTTATAAAATATATTATGCGAAGTAACATACTATCAGTTTTCCACCTGCTTAACTTCTCAGAACTTGATTAGTTCGCAGCAATGAATTTTGTCATTGAAGAAGAAATAAAATACCGAAGAGAAATCTTGAATTTTGTGACATGACGATAGAGACATTTTGAGAGGTAAATTTCATTTTGCATAATTTAAAATGTATACCAATAAACATCATCGCACACTTTAGATAGACTGTTGTTAATAGTTTTGATAAAAATATATAATCTACACTCTTTTCTTTGTGAAATATTCCTGGGTATATGTAGTCTGACAATGTACGTCAATCTGTTTATTAATATTCTTTTCTACTCTAGGCACAAAACCCGAAATTTTCGGGGAGGGGGCCAGTCAATTGGATCGACCACAGTACTCAACGGCTACTTAATTTATCGACCCCGAAAGCATGAAAGGCAAAGTCGACCACGGTGGAATTTGCACTCAGAACGTAAAACCAGAAAAAATATCGCTAAGCCCGGTGTGCTAACGTTTATGCCCCGGCAAAAGTGCTTAGCGGCATTTTGTCCGCTTTTACATTCTGAGTTCAAATGTCACCGAGGTCAAATTTGCTTTTCATATTTTCGCGATCGATAAAACAAATACCAGTTGAACACCGAAATGACTGTAATCGACTTACCACCGCCGTTGAAATTGTTGGCCTTGTGCCAAAAATTGAAACTAATATAAATACGCATTACCCTGCAACTGAGAGCAGTAACTTCGCAGAATCATTATTGCGCCAAGTAATGCTTTGTGGCGCTACCTCACTGCACAAATTGCTTAGAAACATTTGATTATCTTTTCGTTCTGAGTTCAAATACTGCCGAGGTCAACTTTGCTTGCTATCATTACAGGAGTTGCTGAAATGCATACCAGTTGACTACTAGCTACAATCGACTAGCCCCTCCCGCAAAATATCTGGCCCTGTGCCTATAGGAGAAAGGAATATTAAACCGGGGTTAGGAAGAGCGTTAAAAGTTTTACAGATATTTGTCTAAAAGTAATCGACTGATGAAAATACAGAAACCAACATGTATTGAATGGCAAAATACCAATATTAATCGTGAAATATTGTATTTCAGGGAATATACAAGAATTTGTAGAAGTTGCACCATAAATTTTATAAGCTGTCATCAGTGATTATAACTATCTAACTACAAGAATACGTAAATATTTACATTAGCAACCTAATATATCTATACAATAGACTATTATGAAATAAAGAATATTCTTAAAGAAATATACCACAAAAATAGAATGATACATATAACAGAAAGTAATTAGCGCTCAGTTTTTATTATGGCTAAATATGCAAAAGAGGCTGAAACAGGATTTCTCCCGATTGTTAAACACTGAATTGTTCTATGAAATACGAAAATAAATTTACAAATTAGTAAGCAGTTGTCGTTTTATCTAAATATTTTCTGCAGCTCAGTTGAATGCTACTTTCAGTGATTAGTAAGATAATTTAACTTTTAAGATATACATCTTGACAGACGTTTTCAATACTTTAGTTGAGAAAACATTTAAATTTAATAGATTAAAAAACGAATAAAAACCTATACAAAAGCTATTGAGGAAAATGTCCGATGGTTCTTTGTTCATATTTTTTTCATATCAGTAAAACGAGTGAGAAATAACGAATTAGAGGATATAATACGTTAGGTTTCATATTTAATGCTGATTAAGTGTCTCTTTCACTGAGTTTATCAAACATTCTCTAAGTTTACTTTCTATATATCTACCAAAGAAAGGAAAAGTAGGATAGTGGTACTGTTATTTCAACTTTTGTTACGTAGTAAAATTCATAAATTCTAAATAGCAAATTCTCTAATTGGAGTGCAGACAGAATGTGGTGCAGAGCATGATATTATGCAAAAATTGTAATAAAAAATACCAAGTTGATGTAAATGTTATTTTCCATTACTTATAAGCTTTTACGATATGTTGTTATATAAATAACTGCTCAGAACACTGAGAAAACCACGAAGCTTTGAAACGGATGGATTATAATGTGATTTCTAACAAAAAAAAAATGACGTGAGGGACGAATTTCTCGTTTAAGTAGCGTATCCATTCCCACTAATACACATTCACACACGCCCGTACAAACACACTCACACACACACACACACAGAGTAAGAAACACACACAAACACACGCACACACACATAAACAAATATATATATATATATAATTACATATTGATATGCATGTATATATTGCACATGTCAGTGTGTGTGTATTTTAGATTGCATATACAATTTATGGACCAATGTAGCGCATGACGCCCGCGATTATATTATTTCATATGCTATCACAGTCTACTCAGCAATAAAAAATTACCATCCAAGTGGTGTGTAATCTGCTGTCCTTCCAAATTGTACATCCTGAACCCTGCGCAGATGCGTTCTGAGATGGCCTGTAGGGTATCAAAGTTTTCTCATGAACATACAGGCACCAAATTTGATTAGCATTGCCAGGTTAGTAAGTTATTGTGGGCATCAGTTAAGCAGACTATTGTATGTATGTTTTCAGCCATGTATGTATGAATATCTGGATACCCATATAAATACATATATCAGGTCATCCCATAAGTTCTGTCCGATTTTACCTTTTTTAAAATTGAATGAAATTTAATAGTATTTTAGAATGTCTAATAGAATGAAAAATTATTTTTATGGATTTGTGTACATTTAAACTAATTAAATATTTTACAGAATAATAGAGTTAAACTTTCGTTGATTAAAACCCTTTCAAACATGGAGTTTGATGATAAGCTCCTTGAGGCATAACTTGAAGAAAATCCTGCATTATCGGTTGAAGAATTGGCAATAAAGCTTAGTTCAAACTATACAAGTGTTCATCGTCATCTTCAACAACTTGGAAAGGTTCCTAAAGTTGAAAAATGTGTGCCTCATGAATTGTCCGAAAGGAACCGTAAATTCCGAGTTGACATCTACACTCCTCTCCATTCTCGCGAACTCATTTCACTCTTTTTGGATATTCTTGTGACTGTTGACGAAAAGTAGATCTTCTGTCGAAATGTTAAATGTCGTAAATATTGACTTGGTAAAAGGGAAAAAAACTCAACCAGAACCGAGAAGGGAACTTCATGGGAAACAGGTTCTTCTCTCTATCTGGGATTGCAAAGGAGTAATTCACTTTGAATTGTTACCACCTTATGCAACAATCAATGTCCAAGTCTTATTGCCAACAATTAGAGCGTTTGAAACAAGCTTTGAAGAAAAAAGACCGGCTTTAGTGAATCGAAAAGGAGTGATGCTTCATCAGGACAATGTGCAACCCCACATTGCAAAGATCACATCACAGAAGATCGAAGAGTTGGGTGGAAAAGTATTTCTCATCCAGCTTATTCTGCCGACCTTGTTTGTTCAGACTACCATTTGTTTCGTAGTTTATAAAATCATTTAAGGGACATAACTTTCGCAAGCCAGGAGGAGGTCGAAACTGACATGTCAGAACTCTTCGCTTTGAAATCGAAAGAGTTTTACATTGATGAGATTAAAAGTTTGTAAATAGTTAGAAGGAAGTCATAGATAATCAAGGAAAGTACATTGATAATTAAATTTCAATTAAATATAACATTTGATCACTTGTTTTCTTT
>NC_068992.1:32273811-32278811 GCF_001194135.2 Octopus bimaculoides | reverse complement strand
TTTCCTGTGTAAAGAATTTACGAATCTTCGACTTGCTGAATTAATTCAGCTCTTCTACAATTTGTGCAGATTAGTCTACAGTCTTGAAATTTGCTGCAATTGATCTTGATCCCGAAATATGAGTTCCTGCATATTTTTCCTATCAACGGAAAAATCTTCAGATATCTCTAAATTCATTAGCACGTACTTTTCTAAAACTCAAGTCTTCAGGAATCTATTGCTCCCTTCAAGTGCCCAAATTTCTTGAAATATTTCTAAATATTGATTCGAAGAAATCCTTTCCGAACAGTAACCATAACTATACGATGCTTGCAAAATAACGAAATGTTCATGGCTTACAACCCAATAATCAATAGGTTGCGCTCTTAGGATGAAGCCAGAATGAAAATAACTTACAACTACTAGGCAAATATTAGGACTTACTCGTCAAAATTATACGATACTTCGAAGACATCCTAAATGTGCATTTCGCTGAATAGATTTTACATTGTTCTCAAGCAACTTTTCTCGTACGCTTATTGTATTCTTCATTTTTACAAAGTGATTAATCCATTCTTTATAGCTCAGGAGTTGACAGAGTATTTTCTATAGAACATGTGTTTATCTTCAATTTTATTCCTCTTAGTGTTGATGTGATAACAAACACGATACAGAGCGAAATATTGTTTGTTATCTTCTATGAGGGACCGAACATAACTATGTTATTCATTATGAAATGATTACATCAACATTTACCTTGCAAATGAGAGTAGTAATAAAGATTATATCGGTGTGGCTTCAAATTAACGTAAATATTATGAGAATCGCCCAGCAGTGGGGATGCAGCCAATCCAGTTTTCAAATAGTGTGGCATCAGTGAGGTGATGTGTCTCCGATGTTTTATACGAAATAAACATTCTTAGTATATGGTCTGATAATAATCGGTTTGCCAATAGTAAGGCCTTGGAATATATTGTTCCATAGTAAAATAATAGTTCATCTACTAAATATCCTGTTGAGATAAGGACACATATACACTAGCATGAGAATGTAAGTAACCTCAAAGCATTCTTCTTTTAAGAAAAGCAAGAGAATGAATTTCGATAAGGTAACGTTTGCTCAATATGTTAGCTCACTGTTATAGTTCTGATGTAATATGTAATTTGAAGTTACGTTTAAGAAATAAAATAAGGAAATTGCACAATGAGTCTTTGTTTTATTTTCATGAGTTCGCTCTCTAAAGCAAAGTTTATCTATAACACCAATAACCTGGGGAGGATACGATAACATATCATCATTATTCAATGGATCCCCACCTCTTTACAAGTGATTAGGTCGTAAGAGAATTAATATAGTCTAGAATGATACAGAAACCTGGTGTGTCAGACGTTAAAGAAGGTGTACTTCAAATTTACGTTGATGATGAATAGCACAAATATCTACCATATTGATGAATATTACACTAGTTTTCCAGACATATGAAACCCATAAATATAAGCCAGTACATCAGGCATTTCATATTAAAGCATGTATGTTGCATGTGAGTACGTATTTTTAAAGACATTTCCGGTAGAAATGAGAAGTTAGATATGAAGACAAAATATCGCTAATAGATCAATGGTGTCTAAAAAAACGGAAAAGATCATGAGAAGTTTTAATGAAAGCAGTTTAGATCAGAGACCAACTTGAATGAACTACATCAAAGGGACCCCCTCAGATTCCTCAAGTTTCCATGATTTTCAACCTAAAAATTCTGACAACTGATTTATTCCCTTGGATTGCCATTTTCCAATCTAACTTCGTAAATCGCCTCTATGTGCTGCTTCGTACTTCTACACAAATGAGTTGAACAGAGAAAGAGAGAGACAGAGAGAGAGAAAACGGATAGAGTGAAGAGAGAGAAAGAAAGAGATAAAAGGAGAAAGAAAAAGAGAGAACAACGATTTGAAATGTGACATCAAACAGAAGAAAATCAAAATTTGCTCGTGCTTATTCATCAACTGTAATCTGATATAATTCGTACGAAGTTCATGATGTTTTTCGTTCGCATCCAACAGTTAGATATGTATTAGAGGTTGCATAGACTATGTCAAGTGTTGATTTGAAAGGCCATACATTTTAAGATATAGTTCTGAACGTAGGTGGGAAGCCTCTGTTTAAAAATAGGTTTTTACTTATCTATCTATTTATTTATTTTCCTTATTATTATTCGTTTGTAACACAGTGTAGGTAAAAATGCATCGGAGTCTTTAGTCATCTGTGAAGTCACAACAAGGATCTCGGACAGAAAATACTTTCCTTAAGATGTGCGCTGTGCACAATAAGGCTGCGTTTTGCAAGACATCAATCTTGCATGGGATTTCCAGATGCCTTAAGAAGTTTTGAAGTTTCAATGCTCCGATCACAACTGTTATCACTTTTACATTACCCTCTCGCATTCCATACAGTCCTCCTATTTTCACTTCCAATTCACAGTACTTGGAGATTTAATTCAATCTATTTTCTCACAACATTCATGTCATTTGATATGGCTACATCTATGTTCTAAGAGTATTTGTGTCACTTACTGAATATGACAATATCCGGCCGACAGTGTTCGATTACACGATCCGTCTGTAAGTCACTGTCCCAGGGTATCATTTCTTTCCCATCCTCCTGCATAACTTTACTTGAACATGACCATACCAATTCTTTGTTACATCATATTGGTATTTACGGCATAAGAGCCAATGAAGATACACAGTTTATCGTGACAACGCTTGTATTCTTTTATGCAAGGCTCTCACATCTACATACCCAGTGGGTCATATTTTGCACACTCTTTCCAAAGCTTGTAGTTCTGGGTGTCAGAAGTTTTATAAATGTTATACTTCACTGAACTGGTAGCGGAAGCCTCGACTTGTACAGTAATGATCAGGCTTTCGGTGGTGCGCTTCAAATCATCTCGTTTAAGTCATGCTCATGATGCTCTACTATCCCCAACGTCTTGTGTATTCTTTTCAAACTATCCATGCATTCTATTTTCAGGAAGGTTTTCTGTTCTCTTCTCCTCAGCTTTATGCTTAAACCCTTCCTTGCACATCATTCTATCTGCATTTACACCCATATCTGTTGCGGTATATTGCAGCAAGTCTTTATCACTAATTATCAAATACTCGGCAAGCGTTCTCCTTTCACCCCTTATACAATGGTATATATTAATTAGTCCATTCTTTCTTTTCATATAGTCTGTTAACGATTGACTTAGGGTGTAGCACCCCATACAGTGTCATCAACTTTCTCGTCCTGTGTAAATATTTGCTCTTTTGTCCATCTGGGGATTGACGCACTATATCTGACCACCGCAACTGCCCAGATATTCATTGCGGTAATCAAATTTTGGCCATTCAGGTTGGATTTCAACACAATTTTCAACCTCTTTTGATACGCCTCGCTGAGATTGACTTTCATTTCTCTGTGTAGAATGTCGTCAAGCTCCAAAATCTCTAAATATCTACACCGACTACCGTTGGCTTCATCGATAGTCTCTCCTGATGATAACCGCAATCATCTGCAGGCTGCTTTCTTCTCTCTTTTCATATTAAGTACTGAGCATATAGTAATCCCAAATTCTATACAAATGTCCCTACCACACTTCTGGGCTATTTTGGTTGAGGAATCTATCTGTTTTTCAGATTTCCCAAATATTTCATGTCATCCATACACAGAAGATGATTCAGTAACGGGCGTTTCTCCCCACATCGGTAACCCAACTTAACTTTCCTAAGTTATGTGTATTAATGCAATTACAGAAAGTAACGGAGAAAAATCGACACCTTGGAAGATACCCCATTTAAATATTAACTTCCTCAAGGAATAAATTACATGAGTACAATTTGGTTTTCCACTCTTTCATGCTATGCATCAAATAATTTGTGATCTTGTCAGCTACACCAAACATTTGTAGGCATTCAACGATCATGGATGAGGCATCATATCGTATACCTTCTTAAAGTCAATCCAAGCCAATATTATTATTATTATTATTATTATTATTATTATTATTATTATTATTATTATTATTATTATTATCATTATTATTCAGTAGTTTTATTTTGATAGCGTGCTTTCACTTTACTACCGAGCGCAGCTCTGTGAGCCTTGGGTAAGTGCTGTGGTTTGCTGTGTTGCTCTTATGTTTACTGTATTGAAAGCGTTTTGCGTAGGATGTGTTCAGTGCCCACAAGTGCGTATGTAATATATACTTGTAAGTCCTGGTGTTTTTGTTATGTATTTGTCTGAATATTTTTTTATCATGCCTAGTGCGCATACTATGATATGAATTGTTTCTGTTTTTAGATTCCACATTCGAGTTACCTCTATTTCAGGTCTTTGTATTTTGAAAGTTTCTCCATTTCTTTTAGAGAAACATTGTCATCTGCTGGGATTGATACATCAATTAGAAAGCATTTATTTCCTTCATAATCTTTGACAACTATATCTAGTCTATTGGCCTTAATTTCTCTATCTGTGTGTATTGGCATATCCAAGAGTATGGTTGCTTTCTCGTTTTCTGTGACCTTTTCTGGCGTGTGCCTATACCATCTTTTTTCTGTTGTTTTTCCATAGTGTTGGCATAGCTTCCAGTATATGTAGGTCCCATCTCTGTCGTGTATGTGAATATATTCCTTCTTAGCCAGGACTAGGCAGCCAAAGATAATATGGTTTATTGTTTCTTGTCCATCGCTACACATTCTGCAGGTACTTGCTATATTTCTTTTCCTTATATGTTATTGGTAATTTCTAGGTGGGGAGGCTTTGGTGTTGCGCAGCAATTAAAAATCCGTCAGTCTCTGCATTGAATCCTGAGCTTCTCAACCATTGCTGGAATTTCTCTCTGTCCATTTATTTTGCATTTAGTTTAGCCAAGTATTTACCATGTAGGGGCTTTTCTTGCCATCGTTTTATCATGGTCCGTTGCTGTTCTAGTTTTAGTTTGGATTTCATTTGTTTTATAGCTTTTGTTGTTTCTCCTCCTCCTC
>NC_068992.1:32272388-32273415 GCF_001194135.2 Octopus bimaculoides | reverse complement strand
TTATTATTATTATTATTATTATTATTATTTGTTAGGTAGCATGTGTTCTTGTCTGTATTTGTCAGCTTCCTTAAATACTGAAAACACATTTTTTCTTTTGCTCATATTTTGTGGCATTTTGTATTAGATTTCTTTGCTTCTGAAGTAGGTATGTTCGCAGTCCTATGGTGGTTATTTTCTAATAGTTTTCCAGCTGTATAAGGCCTCTACCACCTTCTGTACGTTGTATATATAGCGTTTGTACGTCATTATCTCAGATGTCACTGCACTAAAGGCCTTGTAAATTTTAGTGAGACAATTTATCGGTCTGTAATTTTGTGGGTTTGGCGTTTGAGTGGATTTGAGAATTAGCATAAATTTCCCTTCTGTGAGCCAATCAGGCATTGTCTCTTGCTCTGCTAGTATTTCATTAAATTTCTCAGCCAGCTTTTTAAGTGTTCCTGTCAGGTAAAATAACTAGAAATTGAGAATCTTATCGTGACCGGGTGTATTACAGTTGTTTAGGATTTGCAGTGCCTGTGTGACCTCTTCAGTTGTTATAGGGCTCCAAATTTGTTCAAGTGCTTAGTTTTTTGATTTGATAGACATTTTCAAATGTTGTTCTTTCGCCGCCCATATTTCTGTCCAAAATTCTTCCACTTTTACTGTTAGTGTTGCATTGATTCCTATTTTATATTTGCCAAGTTCTTGATAGAAACTTTTAGGGTTGGTGTTGACTGTTTACTTTGTTCAAAGAAACGTTGGCGTTTCTAATCCCGATGGATTCCGTACTTTGTCGAGGATATCTTGCTTTAGCTCTTCTTTACATCATTATCATCATCATCATTATTATTATTATTATTATTATTATTATTATTATTATTATTATTATTATTATTATTATTCAGTAGTTTTATTTTTATAACGTGCTTTCACTTCACTACCGAGCGCAGCTCTGTGCGCCTTGGGTATGTGTTGTGGTTTGCTGTGGTGCTCTTATGTTTACTGTATTGAAAGTGTTTTGCGTAGAATGTGTGCAGTACCCAGT
>NC_068992.1:32266389-32269622 GCF_001194135.2 Octopus bimaculoides | reverse complement strand
TCTGGATGTTATTTATCCACAAGGTCTGTTTGGGTGGTAGAACTCCTGTTCAGAAGGGTTTGAGTGAGTATCCTGCTTCTTTTGTGGCTGCAGTGGCTGCCGCATATATCATGTCATTTAGCTCAGTGATATTGCCTGTTGTTTCTGTGGTTGTTAGTTCCGTGACGGCCAGGTTTATGCTATTTATTATTGATGTTGTTTTATTGTCTATTTTGATTTTTGGGAGATATAATCTGTGGTCCATTCTAAGATCTGTGGTTTTCAGTTCTTCGGTTATTTTCATTTTCATAGTATCGTAATTATTATTTTTATTATTATCATTATTATTATTATTATTATTATTATCATTAGTTGTATTTTTGAGTATTCGACGAACATGACGTGACAATTATAGAAACAGTGCAGGACAATTCAACTTAATTGGTACTAGAATACTCTTGAGCCATGAATTTCTGTCCAAGTATTGCAAGGAAAGGAATAAAATAATCGTTTGTAATGAAAACGAACTGCAGTTGGTGCAACGTATCAGAGTGTAAAAAGTTAACACCTTTTATGTTCTTAATATTGGAACTAAGATGGTTAGATGATAATAACAGTTGCCGTCTGTATGATTTAATGATAATAGGAATCCAATTAGAAATATCAGTGGGGAAAAAACTTGCTGCTTGTACTACGAAATATACTTCCACCAAACTTTGGTTAAACGCAATTATAATGTAAATTGAAGGAAGCTAATATATTAATGGGTTTCAAAATAGCTGACTACCTAATTTAAAAGTCCTTCCTTAACTCTTTGAATATTTTCAACAGTTAAATTTATCCTCCTTAACGGAACAGATAATTTATGAAGTAATATAGATTTTTCTTTAGTGTTCTCTACTACCTGCGATAATATTCGCGGTGGTCGCTTCGTCGAAAATGCTACTTTTCTTTTGAGTTTGTTCTCTTTCTCCTACTTGTGATACCGTTGCCTTCATACAGTTTCTGTTTAAAGAGGGAGAGATTCATAAATATATAATTATTCAAGATATAAATATGCATCATTGCATTTTCCGTAATGTGTCGGTGTGACACTACACTGAATTCGTGCTTTTTGAACGGTAGCTTAATGTTTGAAGACACCGAAATACGGAAGCTGTCTTCTTTACAAGCCCAAACGTATGTTGCATAAAATAATATCCTTCACTGGTTTACATTAGATATCACATCTGCAACTAATAGCATCCTCATGATTGTCACAACTTGCAAATAACTTCAGATACGCCATATGCAACTTTTTGACGGTCTTTTATTATGCAATAATGAAAATAGTTTGAAATATTGGAAAATAAAAATGTTCCAATGTATAGAGACCGTGTCCTATTTCAGAAAGTGGACAACATTAAGCAGAAATAATTTTGAGACATTTAGTCATCAGAATACTGAGCATATTTACTTTTTTGAAAAGTGTAATTCGAATTCGTAGTAATACTAACATTCTAGCAAGGTTTTATTCAACGAATGCCATTACAGTCTAATATTAGGTTTCTGTAATGCAGAAAAGTCGCTACAGACATGCCACATTACATTAAAGAGAGATAGTAGAAACATAGGAGGCAAGGAATGTCAGTGAACAGTAACGACAGGTATCTTCCTTCAGACACAGAATATCATTAAATATATCTCTGTGAAATATTTCAAACTTTATAGTCTGTGTTAGATAATGTGCTAGATGAGGTGAAATAACAGTCCAGTCTCACTTTGTACATGTAGAATGGTTACCATGAACAAAGAAATGGACAATGCCGGAATGATTTTGATGTACAGTTCTATATTTAAGAGATGAGGAATTTTGTACATTATTTACATCTTCTCCTCGTGTTGTTTGTTGTTAACGCAAGGTTTCGTCTGATATACCCTCCAGCCTTCATCAGGTGTCTTGGGGAAATTTCGAACCTGGGTTCACACTCCTAAGGTATATTTCAATGCTGTTGTTGTTGTTGTTGTTATTATTATTATTATTATTATTGCCTGAAATCGAATTCAGAATCTTGGGTTTAGTAGCCCGCGCTCTTAACCACTAGACCATATGCTCGTGGGCAATTATGGAGTGAATTTTAGGGCTTATAAATCTAATATTCTCATATTCTTCCTTAATACCGGTTCCCATATGGTGTTCATATCTGCACTTGGTTTGCTTAAGAGTTTGTTGTGTCCTAGCATACTTAATAACACTAAAATGTGCGATGTCCCTAGAAATGTCTCTAGGCTTCTGAAGTAGTCCGACTGCCCTGGTCCACAGGGAGCACAGTCAGCCACCAACCTGAAGAACATACCGCAGCTGTGCATCACATCAAATACGACCAAGAAGCCCTCCGGGTCTATAAAGAATGTTCTTACTTCTAAATGCAAATTTCTCCTTAGTTGAATAGCGACTCCCCCTCTCCATCCACGTTGGCTTAGAGAAATAAATTTATTGTAGCCATTTAGGAAGGGTGGAAAATCTTGCAGTCCACTCAGTCTAGTTTTAGTAGTAACTACTAAATCCAATCTATGTGATCTGAGGTCATTAAGGAGGCTGTTTTGTTTCCAATCCGACCCCAGGCCACGTATATTTATACATCTTAGATTAAGTGCAAACATGACAAGGATTCCTTATGATTTTAGTTTTTGAGGAATGGGGATGGTAACCACCTCATTATTAATTGTCTTGAGGTGTGGTTTGTGGGGTGCCTCCTTTGAGGAATCGGTTGTACAAGCGTCCGGGTAATTTTTTTTTATTTCCTGGGTATATCGTCTTTAATTGTCCATAGGTTATGTTATTTATGTTAAATATTTGTACAATTTTGGGGATATTTGGATTGTTAACCGTATTGTATGATGTTATGTTTTTATTGTTTTTTATCCTGCCTTTTAATTCATTGTTATTCATGTTAATGGATGTTAGGTTAATAATTGTTTTGGGCGGTTGTCGGAGTGGAGTTTGTGGTGCTTTTACGTGAGAAAAAAATGCGTTCGTGTCTGTGGGTGTTAGATGTTCTGATCGGTGGTGGGAGGGGGGTTTGTGGTTCTTGAGCATACGAAGCGGATGCGTGTGTGTTGGTGTCTAAGGGGGTTGGAGGAGGATTTTTTCTTTCTTTTTTTTTGGGGGGGGGGGCAACATTAGTCTAGTCGGTGTATTCTGTTTGTTCGTTACATGTTGTTTGTTCCTCAATAGTGGTTTTCTGTGGGTTGACGTCCGTTGTAGTGGCTTG
>NC_068992.1:32261357-32266379 GCF_001194135.2 Octopus bimaculoides | reverse complement strand
GGGGTTGCGGCTGTCGGTGGGCATTCAGCCCTTATGCGACCTTTTTGACCACACTTGTAGCACCAAGGCTTACGTCCCTCCACCTTAACCCTCAGTCTGATATCATCTGGTATGATGACATCGTCGGTGAGTATTCTAAATCCTGCTAGGCTGCTTGAATTAATATCTCCAAGGTCTGTCCCGGTTAATTCTGCTGGTGGGCTTTTTTACTTGGAGGATGGTAATTTTATCCTCCCAGTCTAAATTTATAGCCGCAACCAGTCAGGCTACGTCCATCTCTGGTGGTATTTCCTCCATATTTACCTTGGAAATAGGCCTTGCAATGTCAGCCAGGAGGAGGAGCACAAATCTGATGACATAAAGGAGGCTGTGGAATGTTACCTGGCTATTTCTTCTGTTGGGAACTTGACTTCCTCGGTGGCAAATTTGCCACCGATGAAACGTAGATTTTATCTTGCCAGTTAGGCTGCAGTCACTTCTCTATGGCCCCCTTCGATGCCATGTTTTTCCTTTAGCGATTACATCTTGTAAACGATTGTCTTTCTTTTGGTCATATGCGTAACTTCAACGGATGGTGTTAGTTTTACATTCCTTCCTTCTTATTTGATGGGGCATTTGAATTTTTCCAGTTCAGTCAAGTTTAAATTTATAATTTCGATGTTCATCCTAGCCATTGCCTCAAAGTTTGCTTTGTCATTCTCATCTTTCTCCATTTGGTATCGATTTACGATTTCAATGGTTGTATTACTTTCTAATTCCGGGAACATATCGTCTATTACCTCGTCGATAAGAAGTTCTAATAGTTTTTCCTGGTCAGCGTTTTCCTGACTCATGGTGTAAAACTTTTTATACATAATAATAGAACAGTTCACCCCTTTAGGAGAAAGAACTATCACAAAAACAACTGTGCTAACAGCAGAGAAAGTGTTTCGAAATAGACAGTAACGAAAAAGCAAAACGAGTTGAA
Source organism: Octopus bimaculoides (assembly GCF_001194135.2). Lineage (NCBI taxonomy): Eukaryota > Metazoa > Mollusca > Cephalopoda > Octopoda > Octopodidae > Octopus > Octopus bimaculoides. The sequence goes on along the minus strand of NC_068992.1, from coordinate 32,265,412 downwards.
CGATAACAAAAAATTTAACAAGTAAAATCAACAATACCAATAACACATGAAAGCTCCAGTAACCAGGTCAATAGCCGTTTTCAAAGTAAAAAATATATGTTTTACTGGTTGCTTAAGTAGCAAAAGATTTTGTCTTACAAGTATAGATACAAAAAAGTATTCACAGAAAAGAGAAAATAATATAAAAATATATAAAAGAATATATAAACAAAATATAGTTATTTAAAAATATATATAAAATATAAAAATACCCATGAACCCTCCGTTTCACCACATTATATTTTTATATTCCTTATTTTATTCTTCCTCCCAATCCTTGCCAATGACCTGTCAATTGAGTTCCTTCTCCTCTCCTTGTACCGCCAGCTTCCCTACCAATACCTCTCTCTTTCTGCTTATTTTTCTTACTCTTTATCCCTCAATATCCACTTCTGTTATTCTCATACGAACCATCGATATGATCATGCTTCTCTCTAAATATTTACATTATGAAGACTATTTTCATACCTAGATTTAAATAGGATTGTCTCTAACGACTTATGGACTCGCATCTACACTATCGGACAGTTGAACTGAGAACTTTTGTTACATTTTTCTTCATTTCGTTATTTCTTCTGTTCTTTATTTCATCGTTTCCGTGACCTATACTATTCACATTTTCCTTGTGTCTCCGATGACAGGATATCCCATATTTTGGGATATCCCAGAAACAGTTTCAAGATTTTAATTTTTCTAATAATAATAACGTATATGACTAGAGATGTTTTCCTTGCCTTAGCGATTGTTGTCCTCTTTAACAAATATATTCATAAACACAGAGAGAGAGAGAGAGAGAGAGAGAGTCATGTATATAAATAGACGGAGAGAGAGAGTAATAAAACTTGTGGATTTAGCGATCAATCATGGTGACTGGTTGGGAAAAAATAGTTAGACAGTAGAGTTAGGAAAGAAGGGAGATAATAAAGTATCGGTGATCCCAAAACGAAGTTGCGCGGGCGTTTGTGTATGTGAGAGTATGTAAGTGTGTGTGTGTGTGTGTGTGTGAATATGGGCTAGTGTTTTTGACGTGTGAATATGCGCGTGTGCGTCTGTAACGTGTGGGTGTGTGGATGATGGTGTGGGTGTGCAGATTAGTGTATGTGTAGTGGTGTGGTGCGCTGTAATGTGGTGTGATGGTGTGGTTGTGTGTAGTAGTGATGTAGCAGTATGGGTATGTGGGGTGTTACAGTGGTCTGCAGGTTGGAGTGTGGCTTGGAGTGAGGATGTGGGGGTAGGAGTGGGGCTTGTGTGACTGGGGTGTGTGGTGTGGGTTGTGGATGGAGGGTGTATCAATGAAGAGGGAAGCCAGTAGGATTGAAGTGAGGAAGTAGGTGTTAGATGAAAAGAGAAGAGTGAGAGTCAAATGAAGAGGGAAGGAGATTTGAGACCATGTGACGCAAAAGATCAAAGGGAGATGATTAATTCCTGTTCACGTTGATAGCGTTCAAAGGCCTTTGTGCAAAGAGAAACCGAACACAGACAGGTGTTGTACTGAATGACTGGTACAAAAGAAATGGCGTGAGGCCGGAATGTTATTGCTGAATCTAATATCTTAGAGGCGCGAAGCGAACCGGTCAGCCAAGCGATGTACAGAGAAGGGAAAACATGCAAGAAATGCAATAAATGACGTTGCTAGAAGTGCACGTAAAGGAGTCAGTGATATGATCGGGACGATGATGGGTGCCTGTGAAGGGGGTGGTGTTGGAGAAGTAAGGGCAAGTGCGGCATTATTTTACCAATGCCACTTATTAGAGTTATATTCACAGATTCCTGATAAACGTTTGTTTATTCTACTACCTGTACCATATGCGCATAGTGTGCTCGCATACCCATGCCTAGAGATAGCATAGGAAAATGATACCGATAGTAAGAACGGATAGTATTATTCCTTAGACGGTTATTCTAACCACTATCTCCGCTTACCTCTCTCTCTCTCCCTACATAATAATAGTAATAATAATAATAATAATAATAATAATAATAATAATAATAATAATAATAATAATAATAATAATAGTAATAATAATAATAATAATAATAATAATAATAATAACCGAGAAAGCAACCCTACTCTGGGATATGCCAATACACACAAATAGAGAAATTAAGGCCAATAGACCAGATATAGTTGTCAATGATCATGAAGAAAAAAAATGCTTTCTAATTGATGTATCAATACCAGCAGATGACAACGTTTCCCTAAAAGAAATGGAAAAACTTTCAAAATACAAAGACCTGGAAATAGAGGTAACTCGAATGTGGAATCTGAAAACAGAAACAATTCCTATCATAGTAGGTGCCTTATGTATAATAAAAACATATTCAGACAAATACATAACAAAATCACCAGGACTTACAAATATATATAACATGCAGAAAATTTCACTACTGGGCACTGCACACATCCTACGCAAAAGCACTTTGAATACAGTAACCATAAGAGTATCACAGCAAACCACAGCACGTACCCAAAGCACACACAGCTGCGCTCGGTAGTGAAGTGAAAGCACGTTATAAAAATAAAACTACTGAACAATAATAATAATAATAATAATAATAATAACAATAATGATAATAATAATAATAATAATAATAATAATGATAATAATAATAATAATAATAATAATAATAATAACACCTACATGAACTTCTAACTTGTCTCTTGAGGTCTCTGGGTGAGACTTGGATCCAACTTATACAAATGCAAAACACAAGTCAAACATAAAATAATAATAATCATTCAATATACAATTTCTATGCTTATACGCTAAATCCGTCTACCCACTTCAAAATATCACTTTATAATTGACTCGTGTTGATTTTGTTTTACATACTCGCCACTCATAAAATTTTTAAAAGAACTTTATTTTACATTTATATTTGAATATATTCCATTCACTTTGGGATAGTTTAGTCACACCTGTAATACTCTGACCAAATTCGCATGTGTTGAGATGGATTGCTGGATTCGACGCGTATATATTTGGGGTATATATGCGTAGCTGCAGCTTGGCATGTTCTTTTTCTGTGGGTATGTATAAATATTTCTGTGCGTATGTATAAATGTTTCGCTGAGTACGTTTATCTTATGAAGGGATTGTTATTAATTTAACTACACGAGAAATTGATACATCCAGCTTATAAGCCTAGAAATATGGGTGCCCTTAATTATTATTAAATTTCATACTATTATATATATATATATATATATATATATATATATATACAGAGAGAGAGAGAGAGAGAGAGAGAGAGAGAAAGAGTGAGTGAGTGAGAGAGATAGAGGGAGATAGATAGATAGGTATATACATGAATGTGTGTTATGTTCATTTGTTTGTTTTTGTACGCATGTGAGTTTGTTGTATATTTGTGTGTGTGAATATATGTGCATGAATATTTTGTGTCTATATTTCATTAAGTGGGCTTCTGCTACAAGAGGGTCGTGCATCTACATGCATCCTCTATGGACATACAATTGGGGACTATCCAATGTTCCTTCAATACAACTCACGATCAAATTGCAGTCAAGAAAAGACGGTTGTCACTAGTAATTTCATTGTATATTTAGTCCTGGAATAATTGTTTGGAACAATTTTTAAGATCATACAACAATAGGCGAAAATATAAATGTGTTTGGAAATCGATAAACAGACAATAGAGCAGATACATCTCTTTTATTGTGATCTCGGTTTGGCTGTAAGAATTATGTATAAATTGGTTTAATGTAGCTAGTATTAAAGTATTCTTAAAATCTTTTATTATCAAAGTTGAAATATATAGGATGAATATATACAGAGAGATGAACAAAAGGCCACTTTCCGGCGTGCTGAAGATCATGCCAACTCACTGCCTTACGCAAATATGGATTTCAACTTTTGGCCCAATGCCTGGAATTTCGAGGATGTGTATAAGTCTATTTCATTGATACGAGTATGCAACTGGTACTTATGTTATCGACTCTGAAAGGATGAAAGGCAATATTGACCCCGGTGGTATTCCACCTCAAAACGTAAAGT
>NC_068992.1:32260584-32261047 GCF_001194135.2 Octopus bimaculoides | reverse complement strand
ATATATATATATATATAAGATAAAACTTACTTGGAAATGTTTACATGGCATTCGATCATATAATAATATAAATAATATATAAATATATGCATATATCCATACATATATGTACATACCTACATATATATGTGTATATACATGCATATATGGGTACAGGACATAAAAAAAACGTAGAAAAATAAGAAACGAGAAGATGAAAACAACAACATAGAAAACGAAATTTTTCCGAACAAACGCGAAGTAGATAAAACGGGATAACTGATGAAGGAAAAATTTTTTTATACTGCGTGCATCGTTTTGTGTTTTTTGTTTCCTTCGTTTTTCAAAAAGATAAAAATAAATAAATGTGCGTTTACTATGTTTTTGCCTTTTATGTTCTCGTTTCTAATTCTGTCTAAGTTTTTTTGTCCTGTACCCATATATGCATGTATATATACATATATATGTAGGTATGTACATATAT
>NC_068992.1:32255329-32260574 GCF_001194135.2 Octopus bimaculoides | reverse complement strand
TATGAGTATATAATTGATAGACAGGATGGTATAAAGCTATCTTCAGCCGCAAATATAGTCTTTCCCAAGATTATATCACAAAAAAGAAATCACAAAGAAAAAAGAAAAGGAAAGAGAAAAAGGGGGAGTCCACTTGGTATTATCCATTGTAATATCCATTGTAATATGTTTATCCTTTAAGTTGATACATCTACGTAAAAGTTCATCGGTATTGCGAAATCTGTCCATATTGTTCCACAATTCAGGGTAGAGTGAATGATAAATAAACATAACTAGCGTATATGAGATAGGAGGAGAGGATCCAAAAAAGAAACAAGTTGGAGGTTAAAACAATATAAAATACGAAGAAAAACAATATAAAATACACAATTATTAACACAAAAATAATAGAAGTCAAATCGGGGGAGGGGGTTAATATTAGAAAAAATAAGAAAAAAATACGGATAATAAAGATGCATATAAAAGATTTAGTAGAGTTGGAGAAAGGTGGTAAAGGGAAACACAAGGAAATTGGATAAATAAAAAGAAGAAATATAAAAACGTCCTAACCTGTTTTTACATTTTCTAACTTTTTACATTTTCTAATTATTCATTGCTTAGTTTTTATATGTGCTAATTACCATTTACCACGTCCATCATCTTTTTATCCTCTAGATAAGTGTATGTACCAATATAATAGATAAATTCGTATACTTAAGTTGTAGTAATGTATTTTGACTAAACTGACCACTCACCGCATGGATTTCATATTTCAAGTTTACTCTAGCTTGACATTATTTATGACTCCTCCTCTATTCTTGGCCGAGATAGCATCATGTATGTCTGTCATTTACGAACTCATCCCTTCACATCGCCTTATCTCTTTATCTATCTTTATTTCTCTTTATTTCTCTTTACCTCTTGTTCTACTTTTTGTTTTTTTATTCTTATTTCCCTTTCTCTTTACTTCTGTTATTTCATTTTATTTCTTTTATTTTTCTATTTCTTCTAATTATTTATCCAATTTCCTTGTGTTTTCCTTTACCACCTTTCTCCAACCCAACTAAATCTTTTATATGCATCTTACTTTATTATCCGTAATTTTTTTCTTATTTTTTCTTATATTACCCCCTTCCCCCGATTTGACTTCTATTATTTTTGTATTAATATTTGTGTATTTTATAATATTGTTTTTCTTTGTATTTTATATTGTTTTAACCTCCAAATTCTTTCTTTTTTGGATCCTCTCCTCCTATCTCATATACGCTAATTATGTTTATTTATCATTCACTCTACCCTGAATTGTATCACAATATGGACAGATTTCGCAATACCGATGAACTTTTACGTAAATGTATCAACTTAAAGGATCAACATATTACAATGGATATTACAGTGGGTATTACAATGGACAATACCAAGTGGACTTCCCCCATTTCTCTCTCCTGTTTCTCTCTCTTCTTCTTTTTTCTTTGTGATTTCTTCTTTGTGATATAATCTTGGGAAAGAATATATTTGCGGCTGAAGATAGCTTTATACCATCCTGTCTATCAAATATATACTCATATAATGATGCAACGACTGTTTGTGTATAAAGCTTGAAACACGTGTACCGCGGAATCCTTTGTGTTCTGTTTTAATTTTACGTTTTTAATTTATTCTTTCACCTCGGCCACGATCTGGCATGTACAGGTGCTTACAATTATCAAGTATAACCTCTAAAATTTGCTTTACCTACGTGATTCACGTTGTCCTTTGGATTGGTTATATATATAAATGTGTGTGTGTGTGTGTGTGTGTGTGTGTGTAAGCGTACTATAAATGGCTCTGTACTTAAATAATTGTTCAAATTAAATGCATTGAGACCCACATAAATGCTTTCGGTGTAAAAGGTATACTCACACACTCACACACACGCATACAAACACACACATGCATGCACGCAGAAAAACCTGTAAACGCGTACATTTACAAATTTATACAAAGGTGTTATGCGGAGAAATCCGAGTGCGCAATTGCTCATACGTAAATGGGTATACAGAGTTGTGCCAGTGTGGTTGCACGCGTGTGTATATTCTATATTGTATGCTACGTTTATGCGATACTTAAGTATTGTGTGTCCCATTCATAATAATCTTTGATTTGCCTCTACATTCTTTAGTATATGTTTTGATGGTTTTCATTTTTGTGTCACTAGCATCTTTCTATTAGTCAGAAGAAATATACTTCCGAACATTTTCTCTCATGAGAAGAAATAGTGTCTCTTAGTCTTAAGTAATATTAAAAACGAAAATAAATTCAGTTTCAAAATATGATCCAAGTAACGAAATAAGTAGACAATCTATGTTTTAGTTGTATAGATTCACCAATACTTTAATGAATGGAACAGTGAACATGCGTTTGTGACATCAAACATCAAACACCTTACAGCATATAACAGCGCTTTAGCTATAACCTTAATATATTCTTATACCGAGACGTTAGAAAAGAAAATTTTCACACATATACAACAATCACACATGTATTTACATGTACGCACATATATATTTCTACATGTATGTATGTATGCATTATGTATGTATGTATGTATGTATGTATGTATGTTTTTATGTATATATGTATTGGTATTACCTTTTCTGATAGAATTATCAAAGTAGCACTCGATTACACATAAGCTACTTTAAGATTTATAATCGCAAGCTGCTATATACAGACACAGTTGTTGTTCACCACCAGTCAATCGATCTCAATATCAGCACGGGTTTTCCGCGGAAAAATAGATTACGATCAAATTAGTTAACTAACATCCTAAAAGAAAGCAACTTTCATTCCGTCCTAGTAATTATCCCTCTTTAAGCTAAAAAGTCGAGTGTGCTGGAAAAGGTCTTGCTTTTCGTGTTTTATTTTGAAAATATATGCGTTATAGAATATACCGAAAACTATCTTGGCAGGAGTAGCTGGATGATAAAAGGGTTAATGTGTATTAAACCGAGCGCATGCTTCAATTTGACCAGAGATAGTTGTCTAGACGCATCTCGTAAAAATTTCTGAGATCGAGTTTAGCAATGCAGCATTGAATATATTCAATCCACCACTCTCCTAATAACGTTTTCTGCAGTAGTAATAAGATCTGAAATATCAGAGGAGGGATTATGTCAATTACATCAACCACAGTACTCAACTCAAACTTAATTTATCAACTCGAAAATGATGAATGGCAAAATCAAGATGCACGAAATGCTGCTAAGCTTTTTGCCGGCGTTCGAACGGTCCCGCCAACTCATAGGCTTACTATTCTCTTAAAAACACCTTCTAATTTTGGTACGAGGCCAGCAAGTTTGAGTGGAAGGACAGATTGATTTCATCCATCCCTGTGATTATCTGCTAATTTATTTTATCAACCCAAATAGGATAAGTTGACCTCGACTGGATTTTTAATCAGCAGGTAAAGAGCTGGAGCTAAGCCACAAAGTGTTTTTCCCTGCTGTGCTAACAATTCTACCAGATCGACTGGCCTACTTAAGCACAAGGCCTGAAATTTTGGGTGGGGATAGGAGAGTTAGTGAATTATATACCTCAGTATTCAAGTGGTACGTATTTCATTGACAACTAAAGGATAAAAGGCAAGCTCAGAACATAGAAAGACAGAAAATGCCACTAAGCCTTTTTGTCCAACGTACTAACGATTCTGCGAACTGGACAGCACCAGTATTACTAACATTACCACTACTACCATTACAACTATTACTACTAATTTCGCTTATTGGCCACAATGAGGTAACACTCAATAATAATGTTTGCTTCTAATTTAGGACACACGGCCGGCAACTTTGAGTGGAAGGAGTTAGTTATATCCATAAAAAAATAATAAAACTATGTAAGTACTTGTATTTAATCAAGTCACAGATTACAGGCAAGGTTCAACTTCGTAGGATTGTAAAACATAAATATGAAGTCTGATGTTCTAACAACTATTATTATCATTATCTCTTTATCACAGGTTTTGTTGGATCTCCTAGAGTCTTGCACACGTAGCAGGCTTACTATCTGCATCCTGCAGTACCACGGTATTCGTTCTTTTCTGTTATCTAAGGCTTTCCTGATTATTCTGGCCGTGCCTAAAAGGCTAATCGTTTGTAACAGATCTACTGGGCACTCTTTGCCAATTTCCTTTACATTTCTCTTAATGCTTTCTGATGCTGAACACAACAATAATTGGCACTCTCTTCACCTTCTTCATTTTCCATGGCCGGACTATTTCGTACTTAAGAGTGTTCTATCTATCTATCTATCTATCTATCTATCTATCTATCTATCTATCTATCTATCTAATCTATCTATCTATCTATCTATCTATCTTTTTACATATATATATATATATAAACATAATTAAGGGATCAGCAAACATTTGCTTCACCACATACCGAAGTTCAGAAATAGCAGCTAAAAAAGCTGAGACTCCAACCGATAGCATTACTTGTAACTCACAAAGGCAAAAACAAGAAGAAAAACAATGAAAACTTACCATTCCGAAGTTAATCGTAGACACGTTTCTGGATTATGAGTGATAACACTCAATTTCCTTCATCAATACGATATTCCAGTAGTAAATTCGACCATGCTAGCAAACTGTGCATGCATGAATGACGAGTGAACATCATGCATCGACACAAACCTGAAAGCATAACTGAATCTACCTCGGCCAGCCAGTCTACTATCTTCTCCTCAAGAAATTACCATGTGCGTCACAAGCAATACCGCAGAGAATCTGCGTTTACTACCAGGGAGTGAATAATTATTACAAATTAAAAGGGTAAAGGTTTATCAATTAATTAATTTATTAATAAATCAACAATTAATAATTTTTACCAAGCTTTCATGTTGTGTCGATGTATGATGTTCACTCGTTCATGCATGCACAGTTTGCTAGCATGGTCGAATTTACTACTGGGATATCGTATTGATGAAGGAAATTGAGTATTATCACTCATAATCCAGGAACGTGTCTACGATTAACTTCGGAATGGTTAGCTTTCATTGTTTTTCTTCTTGTTTTTGCCTTTGTGAGTTACAAGTAATGCTATCTGTTAGAGTCTCATCTCTTTTAGCTGCTATTTCTGAACTTCGGTATGTGGTGAAGCAAATGTTTGCTGATCCCTTAATTATGTTTATAAACGTATATGAACTTTTAAATAAGTTCTCCACCGATAATGGTGCTTAAATACCGAAGGGCTTGGTAAAAATTATTAATTGTTGATTTATGAAT
>NC_068992.1:32247364-32254482 GCF_001194135.2 Octopus bimaculoides | reverse complement strand
TATATATATATATATATATATATATCCTTCTATCTATCTATATATCTATCTATCTATCTTGTCGCTTTCCTTCCTGATTATACGTGGGTCAAAGAGGAATGCAAACTCAACTATATAGCATACGTGGAGCACCTTGTCGCCCACAACTAGGTCCAGTCTGCTATGCTCTAGCACCTTATACAACCGGGCCTGCGCTGCTCAACCACAGGGCACCTGCCGAGCGAAAGGCCTTCACCTATGTTTTCAGCTTCATTAACCCCATTATTTGATAAATTTGTAAGAGACATTTTCACTCAATATTGAGGTAGCCACCAACCGCTTTTTTTTATCGAGACACCATTATAATATTAATATCAATGATAATAATAATAATGATGAGGATAATGATGATGATGAAGATGATTATTGAGGGAGAGAGCAGCCTGTGCCATTAAAGTGACACTGGGGTACAAATATACGAAGGCTAATATAAACATCATGACTACCCGTCTGATAAGGGTACACCAGGCACATGCATTACAACCATATGTGCGCGACGTGGTTATCTCGAATCAATATAAACAACGCATGACATTGCAGGTGGGGCTTAGTTAGAGTTTTCTTCACGTCGAGTAGCTCATCGTACTTAATAGATCCCTGAAGTAAGTTTTGTTTTGAGGATGATGAAAAAAACACCCAAGAATCCAGAGGTGAATTATTCAAACCCTAAAGAATTCCTCTGAATACATGGCTATGATGCTTCCCACTACTTCTGCTAGCGATCAGGGATGCACGTATCGTTAGCCACTAAGGGATATGTTAAATTAGTTAAGGTCAAACAACATTACATTGTGTGTGTGTGTATATATATATATATATATATATATATATATACACACAGATTACTATGCATATGTCTATAGATGTATGTAAATATATGGACATGTCTTTTATGTCGACACCCACCCACACACTAATATATATGTAGGTCTGTGTTGTGTTTGTATTTGTGTTGTAAATATTTAATGCATGATATATTCATATTCGTAAAGAAATATTTCACCTTGTATAATTGATGACCATAAGATTTCTGCGTTGGCATTAGTATGTTTCTCATGATTCAAACGTCATTGACTTAATAGCTCCATGTATGTGCGTTGTCTTTCCACAGTACATCTGTTGACGAACGAAACTATTTGAAGGATATTTGATAGTATTTTTGGCATTGTTAGCTGCGAATAAACAATACAACATGTCTGAATATTAATTTTAATTGTAAGCATTCATTTATGCATCGTTATATGAATCGATTCGCGTTTAAATGCTATATTCTCTAAATTATCTTGTACATAAATAATGATACTATATCTCTAAGTTTCCTCTCTACAAATTTGCCAGAGGACATTGAGAATTATAATGCAGAGCTAAAATTATCTCGTTATATTTGACTCGCAGCCATTTCATGATAGAAGACGTGTATCACGGAGCATTTTATCTGAGAACTGTTCACAAGCTAGCTATATCTCAAAGTATGCGTACAATACACGTATAGTTAGATGGACAAAACACAAATATTTGCTTTTACGAAGAACACAGGTTTTAAGAATGAAATTAATTTAAATATAAATTGCGTTATTCCGTTTTCCTACAATACGTAATATGAGAAACGTGTGTTGTAGAAGTTGTTGTAGCAGCAGCAGAATTTGTACTTGCTGTTGCCTTTGTTGTTTTTATAGTTGTTGTTTTTATTGATGTGCTTTTTCTTTTAAATCTAGAACGTCCAGTTTTGGGGCGGAAATTTTCAGGAAAGTACGTGAGTCCATTCGCATTGCTACTAGATAGCATTTTAACTTAATGGCTGGAAGTAATTATGTAGCATTTAGGTAATGTGTGTAAAGACAAATATTTCCGAAAGATCAGAGATTGAAGAGTTTGTATACTTTGAATTTGTGTATACACAGAATATGAGACAGTGTATTCACGATGCAAAATTGTGAAATAAACTTTCAGTGTGAAATTTGCTTAGTGGTATTGGAGTTCTCTAAAGATGAAGTGAATAACACAAGGATATCATAACAGCAGTGTTGAAATACATTGTGTATGCTCCAACTTAGAGACATAACACAGTACGTTTAATATTACAAACTGTGTTACAGACGCACTAATTAATGACCAGTGGATATACAATTACAATTAGCATAATCCTATCGACTTTCGTTAGCACAATACCTGTTCTTCAACCTTAGTTATCCTTTGTGTTTTTCTTGCGTTGAGTCAAACATTTTGCAATATTTAGTGACGTAACATGTTACTAAAATCCTTTAATCTTCAAGTTACAATAAAAGGAGCGTAGAGTCAAAGTAGGGGCTATCGTGTTGCTCCATCTGAAGCAACGTTTCTCCTAGTTCTTTGATCCCACGCTAATACTTGTTCTTGTCCTTCGAGACGTAGAACTCCTTCATTGAATATTCCATGACCACTTGGTTGAGGAAGTGTCACAGTCGCAGCTCGTGTGCTATGAGTCGGAACAAGTAGTAATCCATGGGGGCCACATCCGGACTATATGTTAGGTGTTGCATCAGTTCAGTTTTCTCATACGTTATCTTGCTGCAGTTGAACTTGCTTTTTGTTAACAAATGAGAATATTTTAACAAATGAGGGTACAATGGCTCAGTGAGATGCCGAACTGGCCTGATACTGCCCAAGTGCTGATACTGCTCAAGTGCCTTTTTTGGCTTGGGGCTCGACATAAGAATAACTATTTTAGCCGTATCTGACCTTGCCAGACCGTAGAATTCTTGTAAGTAGAAAGAAATATATCGAATATATCGAATCATCTGCTTACAGTACAGTGATTAACTGCAACATCACAGGTTTTGCACAGCAAATGTTTTTGGTTAAGCCTGCAGTGATATGGCCCACTTCGAATAAGGAAAGCATACGTTCCCAAATTAGACTACACAGCATATTCATCTGTGTGAAATTACATACGGATTGAGGTAACGAACGTGTTCAGCGCACCAGCGATCACGATGCTATCAACCTCAGATAAAACCTTCCACCGCTTGAACAGTTTTGGTCACCTGAAATATAGGAGATGATGTAGGAGGTGGAGACAGTGTCGATGAGTGTGGGGCTGAAAATGAATGAAATTAAGTCGACGTATCGGGTAGAGAACGCTAAGAAGCCAGAGAAGATAATGAATCTATGCGGGAAGCCACTGGTGTTGGTTGAGGACCTCCTGTATCTGGGAGCAAAGCTTTAGAACACAAAGGATGATATAGTTGAGAGGAACCGCAAAGGCTGGACAGTATACCATAGTTTGAGATTTTTCTTTGCTTCAGTGGTGTCTGTGCTGTTGGATGGTTGTAAGACTTGGACACTGACCAAGAAACTCACTCAGATAGAGGATGGCTGATGCAGAAGAATGCTGGGGATGGCTCTGAAGATTAGTCAGTATACACTGAAGATGAAGAACTCAGAGTTCTACGACAGCTTTCCAATAGTTTGCTCGAAAATAACAGAGGGGAGACTTAGATTTGTTGGACATGCTCACCGTCATTTAGAGTTGATACTGCACTTGAAGAGGGAAACCGAGGATGACACATGCTGATGCCCTAATGACAGACACTGGTTTCTGGGAGACAGAGAACTTGGAAGCAGTGATGTGGAACAAAGACCGCTGGAGAGAACACACCCATGAATCTTGGTAATTTTACCCGCTCTAGGTATATATGCCGCAAACAAACACATTTGAAAATATTGCAAAATTTGGACTCGTCTAATTATATGCGAAAATTGAGAAAATCAGAAAATGAAAGCAAATATGATTTAAGAACATCTATAGTTGAAAACAATGAATTTGTTTTCCTATAAATATATACCGTACTCTTAACTAGCTTTTCGCTGAATTACAATTTTATTTGGAAGTTTATTAATTAGATAGCTTTTCAGAAAAAAAAAAAGGAGTAATTGAGGAGTTGTGGACTGAGAATGCGTGCAGAAAACCAATGTGCAAGCTAATTGAGTGACTGAAGGAAAGATCAGAGTCAGGCACATGCAAGTGATTATGCACTTGAAAGAGATTTATGAATGTATAACATTTATTTTGCGAAATTACTGTGCTTCGTTCTATCAAAGAACAGTGTAAGGCGCTAGATCATTACGCGAAGTATTAGAGTAGTTACTTTTTGAAATATAAAGAAACGACTGTACTGGCATTGAAGAAACGAATCAGCTTCCTTTTAATTCCTACTCACTTTCACTCAATTTTCAGCAAAAAAAATATTTTTTAGTATTTTTATTTAAGTTTCAGCGTTTGACATTAATGCTAAATAACACTTATGTTTACATGCTAATGGGATGCTATTAGGGGTTCTAATCAAGAATATACGAAAAATGTATTTCGTTATGAAACCAGTGAAAACTCATTCATTTTCGAGATTCGCACGAAAATGTAATTTTACATTTACATTTACACATATTGAATTTCAGATTTATACAGATACTTTGATGGTTGTATCCAAAGTATTAAGATTTGGAAATATGTCCATTATGTTATCAACTGATATAGCTATATATAAAAATAAATGGCGTTCCCCACAGGAACACGGATGTTTAACGCTGTGCATTTTCATGTAAGTTGTGAAACATGGTAATACTCACGGAACGATTGAATAATTTAAATCGATATCATTCGCCCAATATAGTTAAAAGCAGAATGTAAAGTAATGAAAATATTGTTATATACCGGTAGATGTTACATTTGAAAAACATCAGACATAGATCACTTCCTGTCTTGGTTCACTCCCTTGATATAATGAAGTTAATATTTCGACCCCAGAAGATTTCAAAACGTAAATGCAATAAATTATTAAATAAACTGATGTGTTTCACTGAATATTCCATTATAGCTATCAGTTATCATGGCAGAATTATATTATAGAGCAGTTAACATTATGTTAATTTCTGTTACTAGTATATTTATTCTATGGAACAAATGTAGAAGCACAACTCTATACGACCATTATAATAGATGGTCATTGCTGAAATTACTTTCGTGACATATTATTTATGTTATACTAATTTTCGGCTCTTTTCGCAAATTATTAGTTTCAAATTTTGGAACACGACCGGGAATTTCGGGGAAGGAAATAAGTCGATTACATCGACCATACTGCTCGAGTGCTGCTTATTTAATTGATCCCGAAAGGACGAAAGACAATGTCGACCTCGGTGGCATTTGAACTCAGAAGGTAGCGACGGACGAAATTCTGCTAAGCATTATTCCCCGCATGTTAACCATTTCGCTAGCTAACCGCCTTAAAATCTGTTTCCTAATTATGAACGCCATTGGGTCTCTTTCACTGAGCTTAGTGGGAAAATGTTATTCCTGGACATTCTCGTTTTGTCTTCGCACCATAATTCAATAACTATATAGATAATTAATATTTTACTGAACATCATCATAATCTATTCATATTTCTGGATTAATCCAAAAGGATTCTTCCTTCTTCAGCGAAAAATACGATGAGAATAAATGGGACACTTACATATACCCACGGAAAAAGCAGACGCAAAATCATGTGTACATTTAAGTACCCCAAATATATCTAAACGGAAATGTCATAGTAAGCCATAGCACACGTGTAGACAGCCAGGAAGCTCACGTAAAGTGGTTAGCAGTCCCGAAATGAATGGTAATAAATTCATTTCTAATAAGGAGGAAATTTTTCACCAAAAAAAGAAAACTTATGGGTTGCTAGCATATCGAAATACCTTCTAATGTGAAAATTATAAACATTTATAAATAAAGACAAAAGAAAGGAAAAATTCTTAGCCATTATGCTGAAAATATACTTTTGCTTGTCTAACCACGTACAATACTTTTCACTATAAATACACAGCGTGTTGAAACGACGAAAGCAAGCTAACAGAAATTTTAAAAATTCATAATTCCCGAATCGGACCGATTATTTATAATGTAAAATATTATATGTCATAAGACAATCTAAAGTCTATTTTTCAGCATATTGGATTAAGATTTTTTTCTTTTACCCTTTGTTATATTTGCTAATAAATTTCATCTTTAAAGGTTTTTAATATAGTGGCCACCGAGAATTATTGTTTTCTCAGAAATTTTATCCTTATATTAGAAGTAATGAATTAACATTCACTTCGGCACTGCCAACCACCTTACATGAGTTTTCTGACCGTCTACAAGTGTGCTAAGACTTGCTACAGAATTTCTGCTTCGATATGTTTGGGGTGCATAAATGTACACATTACTTTATGTGTGCTTTTTCCGTGGGTATATGTAAGTATTCCATATATTCTGGTCGAAGAAAGAAGAATCATTTTGGATTAATACAGAAGTCGGTCCGATTCGGGCATAACGATTGCTTTCCACGTTTCAACAGGCTGTGTATTTATAATGAAATATATTGTATGTGGTTAAACGATCTAAACTCTATTTAAGGGCATATTGGCATAAAGCATTTCTTTTCTTTTGCCCTTATTTATAAATGTCTAAAATTTTCACTTTAATAGATATTTTAATATGCTGGCCACCGATAATTTCTTATTTTTAAAATTATTATCCTTTAATAAGAAGTAAATTTATTGCCATTCAGTTCGGAACTGCTAACAACTTTACGTGAGTTTCCTGACCGTCTACACATGTGCTAAGGCTTACTACGGAATTTCTGTTTAGATACATTTGGGGTACTTAAATGTACTCTTGATTTTGTGCCTACTTTTCCCGTTGGCATATGTCAGTATTGCATGTATTCTCATTACGTTTCTCGCTGAAGAAGGAAGAATCCATTTGGATTAATCCAGACATCGGCCCGAATCGGGAATAACGATTAAAAAACTTCTATTAGCTTGCTTTCCGCGTTTTGTATTTATAGTGAAAGATATTGTACGTGGTTAAACGGTCTAAAGTCTATTTCTCAGCATTTTGGCATAGAAAATACAAAATTTACTTTCCTTTGCCCTTATTTATAATTGTTTATAATTTTAATCTTAAAAGGTATTTTAATATGCTGGCCATGCTGGCCACCGATAGAGATTTTGTGAAAGATTGTATCCTTATATTTGACGTGTGTGTATATCTGTATATATATATATATATATAT
>NC_068992.1:32245733-32247097 GCF_001194135.2 Octopus bimaculoides | reverse complement strand
TTATCGACACACTACTGTGTCCTGGAGCTAAAACAACAGTAACATCCACCCTTAGGGGTCAGCCACACTTAAGTGGCAATACACTTCACTTTATATATATATATATATATATATATATATACCACAGATTCAGAATCGCATCAATCAAATTTTTCCTACTGAACAACTATTTCATGTTCAATATAGTTTACTATCGACATTATTGTGGAATTGCAATAGGAAGCCGAGCTGCCCCGGTGATTGCGAACCTTGTAATGGGTTATCCAGAACTCAAAATATAACAACCATTACCACAAAAATATGGTACCTCATTTCATTGCTATTTAAAGAACTGGAAGAAGTATTTAGAGGATTGCTCTAAACTTTAAAATACTAGCATGCATCACTACACATAACACTAGAGACAATGAAGCCTTCAATATTATCATCCAAAATGTACCCATCCTCACAGGAGTTAAAACAATGAACAAAATTTTAGGCTCACACACAATTATCAAAAGCAAGATGCAACCGAAATCATTGAAAAAAATATTAACCAACGCATGACTATATCCATTAACAACGGAACCAAAAGTAAAAAAAATAATGTGGTCGACATACCTGTGGCACATGCCTCCATCTGTTGGAGGGTTCAGATTTCCACTTTAAACAAGGTGAAATATTTAAGATTAGATAAAATTTCACCTGTGCCTCGGAAAAACTCAATCTATGCCATTACATGCTTAGAGTGCGGTAATCAGTATATTGGCTAAACAGGAATATCACTCTGTCGAAGTACCACTCTTTACAAAGAACAAATCTGCCACCCACAATACAGCCAGATACAGGTCAGTGAACACATAGAAAGGTGTGCTATGATCCTTAATCCTAATTTCCTAATTTTCCCCTCTATCAATGTTCAGAGAACACCTCAGTACAGCAAAGAAAGAATAAAGAGGCAACTTTCATCAATAAATATCTTCCACAACTCAATAAGAAGAGATAACATGATTCAGAACACTACTCACCTTTCAATTACTACCACTAACCCTCATACATCCCATACATCATCCACATTACATTATTGTATCTACCCTAATTGAACCAAACCCAGAACTACTAACTTCCCTTACACAAAATGCTTTTACTCAGGGACTAGTAGACCCGACTTCGTTCGGTAATCGATGCACATTCAATACCAGTGAACAGTAATTTTATGAAATCGGTATACGTTTGAATCTCTTTAACGATTCACAATAATGATTGTTATTACTGTTATTCCTACCTTAGTTCATCTAACTGTATATAACTATCATTACTTTTCATAAAAAACCTTTACTTTTTTGATTCCCAATGTGCATTTTCGCTCTTTTTTCTTCTTACAT
>NC_068992.1:32243650-32245723 GCF_001194135.2 Octopus bimaculoides | reverse complement strand
ATATATATATATATATTTATATATATATATATATTCATTCATCAATGAAAATATTATGGGCCCTGAAACCTGATAAATTTGATTTTGATTGAAATTACTGTAGTATATAAAATCAGAGAATAGTAAGCTTACACTTACAGTTAAAAGATTAGTCTAAGCGGACCTTGTTTGAAATAGTGTCTTCACCGTCCGAATAATAAACTGTCGTTCAGTAGGGGACAACTCAGCTCTTCATGCAATTACTTTTAACTTTTGCGTAAGAGTGCAGCAGAGTTCATAAGGCAATGCAAGAAGAAAGCAAAACATGTTCTAATCGGATCTGGCTTTAGAGAGCAAGATTTACTCACCAACCAACGATTGTCAGAAACTAAAGTTGTACCGACATCGAAATCACATAATCACTGTCATCTTGACCTGGGAGAAAAGTGTAGAGCTGTAAACAGCTTGAAAAATGCATTATAAAAGGTGTATTCGGAAGTCGTGTCTGTCAGCAATATTTTATATTTAAATTTCTGTACAACAATGTTCAACAGTGATATTACCACGCAATATATTTGATGACTAACTGGAAATAACATCAATATAGAATATGTTTCCAATTAACATGTTATGTTGTTTCATATATGTGATAGTATTAAGCACATTATATTAACCTCACGTCTAAATAAAAGCAAATTTCGGTGAATTGGTGAAAACAATTCTTTCTAATGCACACCTCCACAAATATATCTTTCTTTCTCCTTTTATGAACCACTCATCTACTTGTTTTATTATCATTTCTACGACATCATTTTTCGGTATACGGGGCATAAGTACTATATAATTCTTTTGCATACATTTCTGTTGATAAACTTACAGCTTACAGTGTTAGCTTTTTTCTTCCTATCTTTGAACAGTTGTTTGCAATCACATATAGCCAGCAATTTTCATACTTAGTTTGGACTGCCATTTAATGTAATAAGAGAAGAATGCACAGCACTTGCAAAAATCGGCAATGTGATAGAAATAATCCCGAAATGTCATTGTTTACTTCTTCCTCCAATTTATTAGTTATCCCCCTCTCTTTCTCGCCCTCTCTCTCTCCCTCTCTGTCTCTTTAATGTCTTTTCTTAGAATGTTTCGACTTCATTTTCTGAAGAGAGCAGGTTGTGCATATAGAGATGTTATAGCGGTTTCAATCATTCAATCTAATGGAATGTGTCAATTATCAAATCTAAGTGATAGATGTTATTCACTAAGAATTGAATATGATTTGGTGGTTTTGGTGATTTCTATTTCACGCATTTAATCGTAAATTCCGTACATTGTAAGAGTAACAGTGATATATTGCATAAATATCACAATACTAAACCCCAGGTTTCAATAACAAATATCAAGAAATGACATTTATTTTAACACTCAAGTCATTATCTCACATTTTGCTGGTGTAGGTATACTTGAAATGTTATTTAATCCTTCCACTAGAAGAAGTTCCAATGTTGTTAAGTGATGTACATAATAATTAGGAAACTCCTTCAGCACATTCCTAGTACATATTTAAGTACCCTGCAAAATCTCTGATAATTATATAGCAAAATATGAGCTGACACGTATATGTTAGCATACGTTTGTGTCCGCGATACAGAATAATTCCTAAGTCTAATAGTAGAATATGGTAGGGACAAGAAGACTGAGCAACGAAAATCTAAGTGAATAACAGGCTACTGAGTATTCTCTCAGAGAAGATACAAATATCAAATACCGTTGGTAAATCTGAAAGACGCAACAGCTGGCTCTAACGGGAAACCTCAATTCCAAAGCCATAGATGAATGACTCTCGTACATATATCGTTTTAAGGTAATTTCTTTTGCGTCTTTCTTACGTTTATTCAAAACTGAAGATTTCATACAACTGGCGAGTAATAACATGAAAATAAATATTGTGCAGCATATACCAGCAATATTTTATACAACGACACTAAGACGTCTTAGAAATTCGTGTGTAAGCGTACATTAGGAAACTGCGTTAGTGCCGTGTGTCAAATCACAAAAGTACAAATACATCTATCCATATTATATATATGTATATATATA
>NC_068992.1:32235590-32243252 GCF_001194135.2 Octopus bimaculoides | reverse complement strand
ATATGCACATGTATGAATATATTCCTACATTTCTACATACGTACATGTACTCAATTATATATACCTATAACTACCGTCTGTCTTATCGTCAATATCCCTATAAAATTGACCATGCTTTCCTTTCTTTACTCACCTAATTTCAGTTTCATTGGTTTTCAATTTCTTGTATAGTGCTTTGCGCTCGTTCATCCTACACATGCCTGATCTTCTTACTTCTAATACTAGCGGTTCTGTAGCCTGTTTTACATACCATGCTATTTTGTTTTCTTCTGCTGTAATGCTGTGTTCAAATCCAATAAGACCACTTCTCCTTTTTTCTTGGTATGTACAATCTGTCTACGTCACGTATTGGGTGGAGTAACCCATACCAAGTTAGTAACCTCCTTCTCTTTCAGTCTAATTTATTTAGTTCGTCTACTGTCCATGAGATTACCCCTGCTCCATATATACGGAGTGAATCCGCCCGCTTCTATCTTATTCTGTCCGTTTAATTTCGACTTAAGGATCAGTCTCATTCTGCGCAAGTACTCCACCTCAAGTTTTTCTGTCATTTCTTTCTCCATCAACTTGTCCATTTACAAAATCCTCAAGTACTTATACCTCGTCCGTTCTATCTGATTTATAACCTCCCCGACGGTATCGTTAACCCGTCCATGCATTTTATTTTGCCTCTCTTCAATATTAATACACTGCACTTTCTCAGTCCGAACTCCATTCTGATTTCAGCACTGAAGGCATACACCGTATGAACGAGGGAACTGACTTCGGCTTCATCTTTACCATAAAGTTTGAGATCATCCATTAATAACAATTAGTTGACTTTTTGTTGGCAGCTTTTGAATACACACCCAGCTTTTGCTTTCCTGAGAATCAGCGTTAGTGGTATCAAACAGTACAACCATCAGTGGGGATAGACAGTTCCCTTGGAAGATGTCCTCCTAATCTCTACTGTTCGTAGACCTCTTCTGTATGCTCACAGATCCGTCATCCAATTTGCCATACTTTTTACAAGCAATCGCTCAACATTCGATGCAATCCCAAACAGGTTTATACACTCCATATTCCAAGAACGTTGGATCATATCGTACGCCTTACGATAGTCGAACCATGACATGGCTAAGATACTTTTCCTCCACTTGCAGTCTCTCAGTACGGTTTTATCTCTCAGGAGTTGATCCTTGGTACCTATGCGCTTACGCTTTCACCCCTTCTGCTCATGAGGCAGGATTCTCTTTTTTTTTCTAGATGTTCGTACATTGACTCTGCGAGTATTCCTGTCAATAACGTCCACATAGTGCCAAACAGGATATTGGCCTGTAATTGTCTACCGTATTGCCTCTTTCGATGATTTTCAGGCACTGCACTGTCCTACCCAATGTCAACCACTCTGATGTTCCTTGGTCAGCATTTCACAAGGTGTTGAGTTGCGCAACCATTCGCGCATTACATTCACCAAATCTTTTGATCCAGTAGCCTTGAAATCTATCTGGTCCCGGAGCCTTCCAGTTGCTCAATTTTTTTGCTGATTTCCTTCACTTCCCTAACTGAAATGACTAGTTCTGCATGTTTTGCACAGACTACTGTTTGTTTCAGCTTGTTTCATTCAGTATCCTTCTTGTGCTCCTTGTCTTTGCGCCGGATGTCACTCCAAAACATTTGACTTTCAATGTTATCTGGTATCAACTTTTCATCTGTACACTTTCTATTTTTTTCTCTATAGAATCCCTTCTGATCTACTTTGAATAACCTATTCTGGTGGTAAACCCTCATTCTTTGCTCATATCTTACCATCGTTGTTTTCTTTGTAACGAGGCGCTGTTTCAGTTCCTCCATTACTACATTCAGGACCTTTCTTTCAATATTATTCTTCCATTTCAGTGCCCTGGATTTTTGTTCTCTTTTAAGCCCTCCGTTTCTCTTTTCAGTCTAACACAGAGATGTCCTTCGAGAGCATTGACGAAGCCTGGTCTTGCGTTGCAGTATAGTGCCTTCTCTCTTTATTATTATTATTACTGTTATTATTATTATTATTATTATTATTATTATTATTATTATTATTATTATTATTATTATTATTATTATTATTATTATTATTATTATCATTATTATTATTATTATTATTATTATTATTATTATTATTATTATTATTATTATTATTATTATTATTATTATTATTGAGTGGGAGAGCAGTGCATGCCATCAAAGTAACACTGAATTACAAATATATGAAGCCCAAGGTAGCCATCATGACTTCCCGTCTGATAAGAGTACAACCATTTGTGCGCGATATAGTGATCTGATATCACGATAAACAGCGCATGACCATGTAGGTGGAGGCCAGTTAGAATTTTATTCAGGTTGAATAGCCCATCCTGCTCAAAAGGCCCCTGTATAAGGTTTGTTTAAGGATGATGATCAAAACACCCATGTTTCCAGAGGTGTATTGTTCAAAACGCAAATAATTCCTCTAAACACATGGCTATAATTCTCTCCCACTACTTCTGCTCGTGATCAGAAATGCACATATTGTCAACCAATAAGGGGGATGCTCAACTGGTTAAGGTCAATCGACTGACAAGCAAATTTGTGGTATTGAGCAGAATATTTGGTGCAGCTCATCTTTGATACCACGTTAGAATTATAATCATAATTATTATTATTGTTATTATTATTATCATTATTATTATTATTATTATTATTATTATTATTATTATTATTATTAGTAGTAGTAGTAGTAGTAGTAGTAGTAGTAGTAGTAGTAGTAGTAGTAGTAGTAGTAGTAGTAGTCGTTGTAGTAGTAGTAGTAGTAGTAGTAGTAGTAGTAGTAGTAGTAGTAATAGTAGCAGTAGCCGCAGCACCAGAAGCAGTGGTAGTAGTCCGGCACTGTGGAGACATTTATCATATCTAAATTTGATCTCCAATTCGTGACCAAAGTTTAGTCTTGCACTGCAGTATCGTGCCCTCAGTCTCGTCATTATTATTATTATTATTATTATTATTATTATTATTATTATTGTTGTTGTTGTTGTTGTTGTTGTTGTTATTGTTGTCGTTTTTGTTTTTGTTGTTATTGTAGTATTAGTAGTAGTAGTATTTTATTAAGGTGGTGGGCAGGCAAAATCGTTAGCACAGCAGATAACATGCTAAGTGCCATTTCGACCAGACTACATTATGAGATCAATTTGCTTATCAGCCTTTCAGAGTCGTAGTAATTATTCCTTGAACACTGAGGTCAATATAATCGACTAAACGCTTCGAAAATTTCACTCCCACTGCCTATGGGAGAAAAAAGTGTTAGCATTATGAATATTAATATTAATATTATCAAGTTATTAATATTATTAATTATTAATATTATCATGTTAATACTATTGTGTTTCTTTATTTTTTCATATAGAGCTTAGGTACTAAAAATCCCACACTTTAACCCGAAATATGAACGCAAAGACACGCTCCCTTTAATATTTATGCTGCATTTGTAAATTTTGCTTCGATATATCTTGCTAATTAATATTCTCCACTGTAATTACTTATACAAGCGGAATAAGTATACCAACCATAGTTATTCCACATGAAAAATTATACAAAAAATTATGTTTGTAGAAGAGCAAAGATTAATATAGAATGTAAATCATGTAGTGAACGGCTGCGTGATCAACAATGCCATGATCGATGTATTGAGGAGGAAAATGACACATTGACTACTTGAATAGTATATGTATAGTTTGGAATCATTGGTCATGCATCTATAAATAAGGTAAACCGAATTACGCGTTTTATCAAACATATCACGTCTAATATGTCCTGGGTAAGATTCAAAACTGCAAACGGTGGTGAAGCTCCAGTCAGGGAGGACAGGAGTTATGGGGAGCGTGGAGACACCCTTAATTGCCATTTCTCCGAGGTCCGCTCTGGCCCGGTTTGGTGGCACCTGTTAGGGGTCCAGCAATGGGTAAAAATTGGATCCTCCTCTGCTGCCTTGCAGGGTGCCTCTTTAGGCTAAGGCTACGAGAAAGAATCATCAAGTCCTCAACGGTTGATCAGGAAGACGAAGCGACATCTATGTCTCTCAATGGCTGTGACAGCGGAAGAAGGCTATGCCAAGCGGGCTGGCTACAACAAGGCGTGGCTTAAAGGAACTGGTCTACGGCAGCTCGCTGTAACTCACAGGTCAAAGTCAGTACGTCTCCTCCACGGTGCCACTGATGACATCCTCTGATCCAAGTGAGTGGGCTTCTGCCTGGCAAGTGGCGGTCCACCTTAAACAAAATTACGCCATGGCATCCAGTGTTATTTTCTTTCCTTTCCTACTCCCCCGCCTAAGTCCTATGGCGGCGGGCTACGGATAAGGGGGACTGACCCTGATGGAGCTGGAAGTCTCTAGTCCCGATCCTACAAGTAGGAGGTGAGCATGTGATGACCATTCAATCATTGACCTTGCGTTAACTCTGTTGGGTGGTAGCTATGTTCGCGACTGGGCTAGCCTATTTAGGGTTCTCGCAACCCACCTCAAGTGAAGAAGGCCCTAGAAAAGATGGGCTAAACATCGAATGTCGCAACTCTACCCGGCTGCAATACTGCATTCAGCGGGTCACCCATTCTGCAACCGAAACACTATAACGAACTTTGCAACTTGGAAGGTACGGACACAACTAGATAACAAGGACACAAATCGACCTGCCAGAAGAACAGCCCTCGTCACACACGAACTGAGCTGTTTCGATGTGGACCTCACAGCTCTGAGTAAAACTTGGCTCTCAGGGGAAGGCTCGCTTGAATAACAAGGTTCCAGATATGCGATATTCTGGAAAGGAAAGGAGCCTGGGCAACCTCATATGCATGGGGTGGGTTTTGCAATCAAGACAAAACCCGTAAAATCCTTCAATCTGACTCCGTCTTGCATCATGGAGAGAATCATGTCCATCCGAATTCCCCTCTGAACATCTTCCATCACAATCTTTTCCATCTATGCTCCAACATAAAAGAAGAGTTCTACCATTAACACGACCAACAACTCACAGCTCTCCCCAGTTCAGATAAAATTCTCCTACTTGGTTACTTGAACGAAAGGGTTGGCAAAGACCATCATCTTTGGGAGAAGGTTGTCGGGAAAGACGGAGTCGGGAACTCCAATGTAAATGGACATCTTCTTCTTGGACTGTGTTCTGAACACCAACTTGCTGTGACAGACACCTCTTTCAGGCAACGGAACCGCTTCAAGTCCACATGGCAACATCCCAGATCCAAGCATTGGTACATCCTAGACTATGCCAACACAAGACAATGTGATCTCAAGGATGTTCTGATCACTCGTTCTATGCTGTCTGCTGACGACTGTTGGACTAACCACCGTCTGGTAGTCACACGGATAAGATGGACTCTGAAGAAGAAGAAGACATTCCCTCCAAGATCAAATCTACCTTCCCGGAGGAAGTACGACACCACTGCCCTCCGAGACCTCTAGAAGGTCCGTCTTTTTCAAGAGTCTGTCGAAAAGCAGTTAAATGAAACCCCCCATGTGACAGCTCTTATCCCAACGCAGAGTGGATTACACTTAAGAACATCATCACCAAATCTGCGAGAGAGAGAACATCGGTTTTCAAAAGCGATCCCGTACAGACTGGTTCAACTCAAACAGTTTTGAAATATCCACCCTGGTTGATGGCAAGCGATTGGCACTCATTGAACATCTGAAGAACCCCTCATGTTCCACGAAACTCACCAGATTCGAGGAAGCCAAATCACTCTGCCAAAGAAGTATTCGCAAGATCGAGAATCAATTGTGGCAAGCTAAAGCTGTCCAACTCCGATCCTATGCTGACAGCCGTGACATGAGGAACATTTTTGTTGGAACCAAGGAAATTTACGGTCCCCAACGATCATCAACATTCCAGCTGAAAACAGCAGACAACTCAACTGTCATCACCGAGAAGGATGAGATTCTTCATAGCTGGAAAGAACATTTCGAAGCCTTGCTGAATCGCCCGTCCACTGCCTCTGAAGATCCGCTGAAGAACATTCCTCAACACCCTGTCAGACCAGAACTGTCACGTCTCCCTCCCCATATCGAATTCATGACCGCTTTCAATCAAATGAAACCTAACAAAGCTCCCGGACCCTACAACATTCCCTTTGAAGTCCTCAAAGCGGATGGATCTGCTCTTAGGGCAAGACTCTTCATGCTGATTCTGCAGATCTGGGAGAAGAAACAGATTCCTCAAGATCTCAAAGATGCAGTCATTGTCACCATCTTCAAGAAAGGAGACAGGAGCCTTTGTGGTAACCATCGTGGCATCTCTCTGCTTTCAATCCCAGGCAAGATCATCGTTCGAATCTTGTCAAAACGTCTCCAAGTGGCAGCTGAATCAGTCTTTCCTGAGTCACAGTGTGGTATCAGAAGGTCAAGAGGTATCATCGACATAATCTGTTGTGCACGTCAGATGCAGGAGAAGAGGCGGGAGCAGCAGAGACCTGTCTTTTTCATCTTCTACCACTTGGGAAAAGCATTCGACAGTGTCCCAACAGAGGTTATGTGGGATATCCTGGATTGTTACGGTTGTCTTGGAGGCTTCATTTCGCTGATCAAGGGTTTCCATGATGACATGAGGGGAAGAGACCTTTATCAGACTGAAATCTCTGAAGAATTCAAGATCACCTGTGGCTTGAAGCAGGGATGTGTTCTTGCTCCAACCCTGTTTTCTCACTACATCGCTGCCATGCTCTCCGAAATTCCAACAGACAACCCCGCAATGGAACTCAGATGTAGATTTGATGGCGGACTTTTCAACGTGTCGCGTTTCCGATCAAAACATCGCTGTCGAAAGCACAAGATCACTGAGCTTCAATACGCCGATGATAACCCAGCCCCAGCTTCAACTGCAGAGGACCTCCAAACTTCAGCAAACAACTTCAACAGGGCTTATCAAACCTTCGGCCTGAAAGTAACCATCGCCAAAACCAAAGTGCTCACTCAACCAGCTCCTCTTACCAACCTTGATAGCTCCAATATCACCATCAACAACCAATCAATTGAGGTCGTTGAGGATTTCTGCTTTCTTGGAAGTTTTCTGTCATCCACTGCAGGATCTGGTAGGGATATCGAACATCGCATCCAATCAGGTCATGCCTCTTTCGGTCGTCTCAAAGCCAGGGTCTTTTGCAACAAGGATCTGACATTCAAAACGAAGCTCATGGTCTGTCGGGCTGTTGTCGTATCAACTCTGCTGTACGGGTGTGAAATCTAGACTGTTTTCCGTAAGGACTTGAAGAAAATAGAGCGCTTCCATCAATCCAAACTTCGCTCTTTCCTGAACATCAACTGGGAAAATCACATCACTAATAACTCTGTGCTTGAAAGATCAGGTCTCCTGAGCATCGAAGCCTTGATCATTGAACATCGTCCCCGATGGTCAGGTCACGTCTGTCGGATGAATGAATACCGCTTTCCCAAGATCTGTCTCTACAGTGGACTGTCTGAAGGAAAACGTCCTCGTGGAGCCTTCTTGAGGCGGTACAAGGACCAACTCAAATCAACCTTGAAAAGCACCAACATCGACCCCGCACACTGGGAGGATATCTCGGCAAACAGACCCCTCTGGAGACACACCATCAACTCGGGTTCAGCAGACTTCGAGAAAGCCCGAGTCGCAAGAACTGAACTCA
>NC_068992.1:32233069-32235580 GCF_001194135.2 Octopus bimaculoides | reverse complement strand
GCCTTCTCCTTCCCAAACCAACCCCTTCTATCCCTTGTCCACAATGTCCCCGTATGTTTCATGCAACACTTGGATTGCGAAACCATCTGCGGTTCAGACACCCAGGAAAAGTAACTGGATTGCAAGCTCGGAAACACGAGACGCAGCCAACAACAACAAGAACAACATCATGTCTAAACCGTTTCTAATTCCAAAGATAAGAGATAAAAAGTTTCTGTCAAGGCTAGACAAAGTTAACTGCCGCACAATGTGGACTCCAGAAGAAGAAATGTATGGCATTTACCCTAGAATGAAAATGTAATATAAATGTGTTAATCTGTAGCGAAGAACTCCATATATATAATAATCAGAATGTTTTCAACAAAATCTTTCTCACCACTTTTTATTAGGTTGTCGCTGGTCACTTGAACTAGAGTTAAATGGGCGAGAATTTTACTACAAATTTTCTGTTGTCAAACACTTTGTGTTGTACGGTGTAGGTAACTACGTAAATAGATCTGCCCACTCTATACATTTACTAAAAAAATATGTATTGGTTTTCCGATCAAATCAAGTAACGTGTCGTCTCCACTGCGAAGAAAATTAGTGAAAACTGATAATAAGTTAAGAGATATATGAGAGTTACAATGCTAAATAATTATGAACCAATGATTTAGACAACGTAGAAAATGTATTCATGGACAAGTAGCAATGATATTTTAAAGAAAATTAATTATATAAATAGATAAATAATCTAATAATATCTGTAATCCGAATGTGTCATTCATATTTGTAATAATAACAAGACGAAAAAGGATTTAAAGATACTAGAGAGAAATATTTTTCAAATAATGAGGAACTTTACAAACAATAATGAGGCACTTTACAAACACACAACCCAAAATGTATGTTGAAATATCGTGGATACAGAATGTTCACGCCCTTATATTCTCAAATACCTATTGCACGAATACAGAAATATCTACTGTAACCACTTGTATCTGTAGGCTATTAATCATTTCAAGGTAGCTAACAAGTGCAAGTGCTGTAAGGAAAAAGAGGAAACACTCTAATACTTAAAGGTTAACAATTCAGGTAACGATAGAGTGACAATACGTCATATAGAAACTATAAAAACGAAGGAAATCATATTGCTAGCCAATACCTGAAAATAATAAACAATTCAACTAGGGACAAGGATAATATAAGCAAATTTAAAATCCGAAATGTAACTCAGTGGTTATATGTTGAAAAGAATCAATATTCACCCAGTAGAAAAAAATAAATGAAACTTTGAAGATATGTGCAATATCTCTCGTAGACCAGCCTTGTGTAAAGTGGAAATTCATCTGACATTTTAAATTCCAAACGTCTAAAGAATGGATATAAATCCATACCATGAAAGGTCTCAAAGAAAGATATATTTCAGTTTGCAATCAAATGAAGGTTAAAGGACCGGATATTGCTCAAGATGAAGTCGAAAGTATCCATAAGCTTCGTAACAAGTGCATAGAGGTGACCACTTTATAACGGTCGTAGAAAATTGAAAAAGCCCTCTATATGTAAGAGGAATGTTTTATTTAAAACATATTTGAATCACTGTGATGAAGGAGCTTATGCCATCAACGAAAACTTTTTCTCAAGATTATACAATGCAACACAACATGCAAATTTTCGCAAAGAAATTATATGCGGAATATACAAAATTCATCGAACTGCTACAGGTGTAATATGATGTAAAATGACTGGCAATAGATAGTACAATGATCCGACCACATTGCTACATAATATTCACGGAAAAGATTTGAATATTCTTTGCATTCTCTTGCTGGTTCTTGTTTTTTTTTTTGTCCTGCGATTTAGTTTTTGCGATTGTGGTTTGTAGTAGGTCGTGTGAGATATCTTTGTGTTTGATATCCTGTTTGTAATCCTCTTACCGAAGTGGAGAAAAAATGTTTACACTTTTATTGTAGTAATTCACTAATCTCTGTCACTTTCTTCCTTCAATAACCAGACAAGATGTAGGACATGTGTCTTTATCATCTTACATATGCTGTATTGGCATATGATAAATTCTGTGCAAGATTAAAATACCATCCTTGATTTACTAGAATATAGATAGGATTCAGCGTTAAGAATTCTTGCAATGTCAGAAGCGTTCGAACGGGGTTCGTTTTCCACAATTCTCTTCAAACAGCGAATATTCCTTTCTGAGGTCCTAGGTCGGCCGGAACGAGAACCTGTTGATGCATTTCCTTGGTTTTTGTATTGCGCTATAATTCTATTAACAGTAGCAAGAATAATTTTAAGATTTTCGGTAACTTTTCGCTGGCTAAGACTAGCCTTAGTTTGCCCAACAATACAACCTCTTTGAAAATATGACAGTTCTGCTGATTTTTTGTGCGTGACATGGTTACTCTTCGCAAATGTTTAATATAATGGCACCTGGAATGAAAAGGAATAATTACATTGTAAACTCTACACCACGGAAAATATTAAGACGCTTAGATGAGAAATTTTGAAAATAAAAGT
>NC_068992.1:32230426-32232732 GCF_001194135.2 Octopus bimaculoides | reverse complement strand
CTACTCCTCTTTCTATATCCATCCGGATTCTACTGTAAAACACTTTTCGCTACATTCGGTGTGTCCTTTCTAATTGTACTACCAATACACTTCCACTTTTTCTTAAATATTTGCTCCCTAATCGAAACTTGATTCGTTCTTTGCCATAGCTCCATATTCCTTATGTGTTCGGGCCATTTGAATTTAAGTATACTACGCAAGCACCTGTTGATATATATGTATACTTAAAATCAGATATATACTTAAAATATATACTTAAAATCAGATGGCCCGAACACATAAGCAATATGGAGCTATGACAAAGAACGAATCAAGTTTCGATTAGGGAGCAAATATTTAAGAAAGATAATGTATAATTTATATTATTAATTGAACGCCACGCATCCATTTCCAAGTAAGTATACCCACACACACACGCACGCACACGCACACATACACACCCATGGTAGAACTAATTCATAAATTAGAAGTTCAACATATACGTATCAAACTTACGGACGTCAACAAACACCGTTTATGTACTAAAAACGAACAGACAATCAAAAGAAAGCATGGAAAAACACGAAATAATGACATCCTTTAAAAATATTCCTATTCCATCAAGGAAAGTATACATCAAACATGTTATCGACGAAGCAGAAAATGTTCTGTGGAGAATGAACTGGAAGCCTTTTTTTTCGATAAAGTTACGTGCAGCCCTCATGCAGAGGACAATAACGGTTTCAAATCTTATTAACTCTTCCACCTATCAAAGACATAGAAAAATGTGAAGGCGATCTTATAAAGTTCGTTAGAAAGGTAAAATTCAACCAAAGATGCAACAAGTTCCACACACATTACAGACATACATCAAATCTTTCAAAACATCAGCAAACATGTTTATTAAAGCAGATATAGCGAACAATATTTATGAAGTAAACAGCTAAACAGATAGCAAATTACCAACCGACAACATAACTAAAACATACAAGAAAACAAACTCTACCATTTCTAATTCAATTAATGTACAAGCAAAAAGGTAGTCACAATGTTTAGAATAGAACACGAAGTAGAAAAGCTTATCCCATGAAATCCTTTCATAGCTCTTTTAGACCATATGAATAATTCAAGCAATAACTTACGAGATTAATAAATCTCACAAAAAGCCAAATAGCAATTATTAGTAAATCCATATTAAATAATATTATCACATATCAGAGCACACTCAAATCTTTCTCAATGGATACACAGCAGTGCAACGACTGAATGGTTTAAGAAAATAGAAGATAAACCCAAAATGGAAGTTTATAGAATTCCATATCATACAGATCTACCGCTAGATCTCCAAAGAGAAAGAGAAGAGAGAATAAGAAGGAATGTAGGTAGTATGATAGTAGTAGGGTGTTAAATGGTTAAGTGACCTAAAAGTGGCGCGTTATGGATTATAGCAGTGATTGGGACTGTTTTTTAATGAATTATTGAGAATCTCTTGAGTGTATAACTTTTAATATATGCGTGTGTATGTTATTCTAAAGGCCGTGGTGGATATATCATTTGTTGTAGACGCGTTCAAAAGGGGTGTGTAGTTTGTAATAAAGAGAGTCTCTACTAATTCGTTGGCTACAAGTTGTATCATACCTGAATTGGTAGAGGGGGGAAATTCTGAAGCTAGGCTTTTTGTTGTTGGCGCAAATGTCAATGTGTTGGGTGAATGCTATTTTTCTGTTTTGAGGAATTTTGATCTGGGATCTGAGCAGAGCCATCCTTTTACGTACTGTTTTTTTGTTTGGCCTATGTATTGCTCTTGACACGCAGAGCAGGTTAGTGCGTATATCAGGTTCTCCGAAGTACATGTGAAGTTGCTTTTCACTGTGAAACGTTGTCCCTGTTTGAAAGAAAACTCTGATTCCTCAATTAAATTTACGCCTATCCCAAACTTGGGTCTTTCGCTCTTTTTTATTGACGGCTTCTGTATTGTTGTTGAACATATTATTTTGGTTGTAAATCTGCACAAATCCCAGATCGAAATTCCCCAAACAGAAACATAGCGTTCAGCCAAAACATCGACATTATTCAATCACTACTACCATCTACAACGGGTCACTTTCAGGGCTCTTGACCATTTAACACACAACTATCATGGCACTCCTACATTCTTCTTCTTCTTCTTTTTCTTCTTCTTCTTCTTCTTCTTCTTCTTTTTCTTCTTCTTCTTCTTCTTCTTTTTCTTCTTCTTCTTCTTTTTCTTCTTCTTCTTCTTCTTCTTCTTCTTTTTCTTCTTCTTTTTCTTCTTCTTCTTCTTCTTCTTCTTCTCCTCCTCCTTCTTT
>NC_068992.1:32227311-32230252 GCF_001194135.2 Octopus bimaculoides | reverse complement strand
ACAAGCGAGACCGAGACAGGCATAAACAAGGAAAATGCCCCTTGTATTTGAATACTATGTAAATATTCTTTTAAAATACTTTTCTTCTAATTTTTCCAAAATTTAATTATTTTCCATACTTACAGTTGAAAAAGTCTCATTGATTGAAACTGGTACTGAAATGTTTTTTATAAAATTATTTTAGCATTTTCTACCTTGACGTTTTTCCACACACAAACACACACACACACACACACACACACACACACACACACACACACACACACACACACACTCGCACACATGTGTGTATGTGTGTGTGTATAAGTTGCTAATTTAATAAATCTCATGGTACTAAACTAAGAGTTATGTATTTCGTTATATATAATATCGTTCACTTCTTATTCAAAAGAGCTGCTTTCTTCTTATATATGTCAAATTCTAATTGGCTTATGTCTTATTATGTCCCATATTTGAATCACGAACAATTGCTATTAACATACAAACAGGTTTTTCACTATTTTTTAGTATCATATTCAACAATATTGCAAATGAAATCATCATCCTCTCACATTTATCATCACTATCTTCATCATCGTCGTCGTCGTCATCATCATCATCATCATCATCATCATCATCCTCACCATCACCAACATCATCATCATCTATATCATCCTCAACTTCACTAAATTATTGTCACCGTCATCATTATCCTAACCAATATAACTCATATTGCTCAGTCATGTACATATTTAGCATGTCTGCACAAAAATCAGCTTAATGAACACATTTCGTGCCGTTTGAAAATTTTCACTATGAGCGTAAATAAAGTTTCCATTAACAGAGTTTCGTGATTAAGCTGTAAGATAGTTTTACGGCAGCCTTTCTGTTGCTTCCATCTATAGCACCCGATTCAATAATATTGAATGTTAAGAAATGTAATAGGTGATCCATCTAGAATACTTCACTAACATAGTGAAGTAGTTGTGGTGCATTCTGAGCACTTCAAATTAGTTCTTATGACTTTAAAATCTTAAATGTTTTAAAACAGATTGAAATAGAAACGAATTGACGTTTCTCAAACAAAACAAATTGCCGTTTCTCAAACAAATCACTGTTCAGAAATGTAAGTAACGCTATACAATATGAATATTTACCAATATCGAAAAGAAACTTAAACGAGTTTATACCAAAAAATCATGCTGTATATAATTTTTTTTTTCGTTTTAGTTTAGTAGTTTTTGATACTGAAATGTGGTATGAAACAGATAATGATGAGGTTTCTACCTATGACATATCATGCAAGTTTAAACGGGTTGTCTTTTTTTATAGAAACGCAAGACGTTCAGTAAGACGTTTCAGGTCATTGGTTTTGCTTATATGCATTGTTTTTCATGTTGATTCATAAATATTAGATATGCGTCAGAATTGTCATATTATATTGTATGCAGAAATTTAAGAAGTTGCATGTATAACAATGCTTCAGAACTTCCAAAATATATGCCGTGCGGTAATTTCCAAATTGTATACAACATTAAAGACTATAATATTATTTGAAATGGCCATGAATTTTATTCCAACTCTATAAATGAAGAGATGAGTTGAAATGATTTAGAAGAAGATAAGGAAATTGTTGAATGAAAGAAATGAAAATGAAATAACAGAACATATAATGAGTGAGTGATTCGGATAGAAACACTGAAATATAACAAATACACCTTGCAAAGTTGAATATAATACTTATGATAAATAGAATCTGTTAGAATAATGGGGTTGAAAGAATAGCACATTATATTTCAAATGGCATAGCAATAGACACACATAATGCATATTCCATGAATTATTCATGCAAAATCAACAATCAACAATGAAATACCTAAATATCTCAAGTTCATATTTTAATTGTAGAGGCATACAAATTTTCCCAGCAGCATTTATCGTATTTCTAATGCAGTGGTCACATATTGGTGAATGCTATTTTTGGTGTATGAAGATCTTATATAATTTTATTTAGGGCAATGTACACATAAAATGTAGAGAAAATTTCCTGTGATGTAATAGTATAGTATTTACTTACCAATAAGGTTATAGTTCTCTTTAGCTCAAAGTGAAATATGGTCGGACGATTTATGTTCAAAGACATACTAAATTTATAAGGTGCGTACGATTATAAGATTTAATGTGGCTGTTTTATTCTTATTGAAAATAGTACTAAGCCAATTGAAGAATGAATTTCCTGGAAGTATCTTACATATCAACCAACTACGTCTCGTCACTAGGAAAGAAAGATGTACACTTGGAATTTGTGTTACGTTTATAAGGGAATATAAGATAATACAAGCTCCCCACCTCTCACGCACAAAAATACTTACGTACGTTTGGCTGAAAAATGTAATATTGTTCTTAAGACATATACATTAAAATATATGCAGTAAGAAGATAGGATGCCGAGTGCAGCTGATTCAATCATATAAATAAATGTTAAAGACTAAAATTATAATCATGATCTCCAAACTCTAAGTTTGAAATACATTTGATCATATACACACATATGTATACATGCTTACGTACTCACATACATGCACATACACATACACACACACCAAACATATATATATATGTATATATATATATATATATAGTGCATTGCCACTTAAGTGTGGCTGACCCCTAGGGGTGGATGTTACTGTTGCTTTAGCCCCAGGAGGGCATCTCCTCCAGCTGGCTTATCGACACACTACTGTGTCCTGTTTGTTTTGCCAAGAATTTATATCTCTCATCGAAGAAATCAAGAAAGCATCTTACTCAGTAACAAAACAGGCAAAGGAATATCTAAGTGAATTCCAATTGCAACAAATTCAAGAATTAAACGAACTAGAAACACCCGCAGAAAAAGCTAAGCGCTTGAAAACCCGCCCTTTAGATATTATGAATGAAAAATGGCATGGAAAACCTCTCAATG
>NC_068992.1:32224363-32225125 GCF_001194135.2 Octopus bimaculoides | reverse complement strand
ATATATATATATATATACACATCCACGTTTTCACTTACGCAGATATAAATATGTTCACAAATATATACGTGCACGTATATTTACATAGAGAGATACAGTGTCCACAAAGATTGGTCACGTGGAGTAAATAAACATAACCAATTAAATATAAGAAATAATAATTTCTTAAAGTATATCTAAATCCCCATGTGGGTACATGGAGTAAATAAAATAATGACATAAACAATTAAATGTACCCAGACTTTGTAGACACCCTGTATATACACGTACGTAGAAGCACATACTCTCACTGACGTACATGCCCATTTATATAAATATAAACATTTCGAAATAATTACTATTATGGTATAAATACGCACTGAAATAGAGGATTCAACTATACATACCTACACACACACACACACACACACACACACATGCCAATCCATTTACATTCACCGCCTTACATCTGTGATATCTTACACAAATTTCAAATACATTTTCTTCCAGCTATTCATGAACATTGTTCCACATGAATATAAATATGTAATCGGTATCATATACATCTATTATTGCACGTAAAATTGTATGAATTTATTTAGAATGATATAGTCCTCATACGTTGAAACATAGTATTGCATATATATATGATCGGGTAAACATCTGAACATGGTAAATCCAGACGTGTTCGCGCTGAACAAAATTTTACTTGTAAGATACGGAGATACGTGCATTTACCATTTTTTTTTCTCCCAATTTTTTTTTCTCCGTGTTTTTCTCCTT
>NC_068992.1:32222435-32224288 GCF_001194135.2 Octopus bimaculoides | reverse complement strand
TGTGTGGGTGTGTGGGTGTGGGTGAGTGAGTGTGTGTGTGTGTGTTTGTGTGCGTGTGTGTGTGTGTGCGTGTGTGTGTGTGTGTGTGTGTGTAGTTATTGATAGTAGATAAAGAGAATTAATATTGAGAATAAAAGTCTATATAATAGTGCAATTGTACATCCATGTTTTATGGTCAATATATTACGACAACCTAATGGCACGACAACATTATCAACGGAGAATTGTTAATCCTGTAATAAAGATAATAATTCTTTACGTATATAGATGGACGAGCGAACATGCTAGTTTTATAGCTCCAGAAATATCTATGACCGATCTATTATTTATTCCTTACGCAAGAGCTCATGAAGAGATTATGCATTGAAAGAAATTATAAGTAACAACTAACATTAAAAGTAATACCTAAGCTGTTTAATAGACGAGTAAACAAATTAGCATAATGTAGAAATGTTCCCGTTAAAAGGAGCGGGCATCTATGAATTCACATCAAATTTATAAGTCTAACTTCTCTAGTCTATTGCAGCGAGTACCTCTTTGCTGCGAAACGTAAAGTTTCCACTGTCTCACATATGTGATATTATTCGTCGAAATATAGACGAATAGATCAAATATTACATACTATGAGTTTGTAAACGATTCCTGTCTCTATTTTTCTCTCTTCTCTTGGCTCGACCATTATTTATTTCACTTGTTTCTTTCCTGCTCGCTTCCTTTTGTTTTCTTCCTTGTCTCATTTTTTATATTTGTTTATCTTTCATTGTTTCCCACTTACACTCGCACATTTTTCTCCCCTTCACATTTTCCGTTCTCACTTTTAACTCTTTCTCTCTCCCGATCGCTGTCTCTCTCTCTCTCTCTCTCTCTCTCTCTCTCTCTCTCTCTCTCTCTCTCTCTCTCTCACACACACACTTCCCAGTTCTTTGTGGAATTCTCTATATCTCTTGCTATTTGTTTCTTTCAGTCATTCTATAATATCTTATATTGTTCTCTGTGTTTCGTTTTTATTTTACATTTCAATATCTCTTTCCATCTTATGCCCAACACAGAAATACAAATTCAAAGGCACAATTTGCCAACCTCTAATACTTCACTTTCATCATTTCAGAAATTTATTGCACAAATTAATTTTTGAGTCACTTAAAAGAAACCTTTCATATGACTTTCATAAACGCAATTACTAGTTTCGACGAAGTACAAACGTTCTTGGTTCTCCTTATCAACAGTTGATTATTAAATAAACATTTTTCTTCAAGTTCCTCAGATGTCATATCCCAAGCAGATCTGTATTCACCATATCAATACACGACACTAGTTAAGAGCAAGTTAACAAAAATAAAACATTTATCTCCACATTATAGTGTCCACCAAGCCACCAACTGTCAGTTGTATATTTTTCTCAGTATATTTGTGGATCGTTCATTCAGAAGCAATTTTTGTTGAACGACGACAATTTGATATTTAAACAGGATATCAAATGCCTTCCAATTACGTAAATGTTGAGTGTGGATTACAATTCTTTTACATGGAAGTAAAATAATGAAGCTAGTATGTGCTTTGATCTATTATATAATTCATTTACTGAAACACTGCTTTACTTCACTTTTTCTCTTGTAATTGATTCGAACATGCAACAATGAGGCATATATTAGTACCTACAACTTTCTAATACGCACACCCACACACATGTATGTATATGTATGTATGCATGCATTTATGCTTATATGAATATTTATATATATATAAAGTGAAGTATATTTGCCATTTAAATGTGGCTGACCCCTAAGGGTGGATGTTACTGTTGCTTTTAGCCCCAGGAGAACATTCCTCCAGCTGGCTTATCGACACATATC
>NC_068992.1:32219325-32221824 GCF_001194135.2 Octopus bimaculoides | reverse complement strand
TGCTTGTTTTCACTTTTTCGATATCAGTGAATAACTTCACTGGAAAAAGACTTATATATTGCCAAGGGATTGTCATTCACATCAAAGGTCGGCGATTATCGTCCGCTGAAGAAGGGAAATAACCCTGAAACTCGGGTCCGTACGTATCGCAGATCAAGATGGGAAGGATAACTTCCCTTGGCAAAAATAGACAGGACACAGATATGTGTCGATAAGCCAGCTGGAGGAGATGTTCTCCTGGGGCTAAAAGCAACAGTAACATCCACCCTTAGGGGTCAGCCACATTTAAATGTCAAATATACTTCACTTTATCGTGCAGTTACTGTTAACACCTCGTTCAGAGATTTAACATATATATATATATATATATAGTATTAATATACATACATATATGTATGAAAACCGATTATAGTAGCGACTCCATGTAAGTATATTTGTGGATCGTTCATTCATAAGAGGTGTCGCACAGGAAAGCTGAAAACAGCTGCAGATGGTAGCAGCGGCAGCAACAGCGGTCACCAGTCAAACTACTCTCTCTCTCTCTCTCTCGCTCTCTCTCTCTCTCGTTCTCTCTCTCTCACACACACGCGCACACATGCACACACGCACGCACACGCACATGCACAATACAATATTGATAAAAAAGCAAAATTCAGCAGCAGCAGACCACATCACACCACACCGAACACTCTGGGACTGACCACTTCTCTGCGCACACATTTCCACTGACCACTTCGCAGCACCTACACCATCATATGCACACCTCCATATGCCCACACGTACACGTCAATATCACCAGCCCCTTTCCACTAGTACATACAGGCTCTCACATACACACGAACGCGCACATTCATTTTGGATCAGCACTACTTTATTATCTCCCCTTCTTCTTAGCTTTACTGTGCGACACCTCTGTCCAGCGTTCGTCATGTTTACATGCAGGTAGTTTCTTTTTAATCATTGTCTGACAAGTGTTTCGATCGCACTTACTGCCTATTGTTGCATATTTATATGCAACGATTTATGCATCATTAGTACGATCTTTTCAGTGTTTATATGATATTGTTCGAAGAGCAATTTTCCTCCATTATTAGTTTGAATTGCTTGGTGGTAGTAGTAGTAGTAGTAGTAGTAGTAGTAGTAGTAGTAGTAGTAATAAACCATGATATTCATCGATATGCTATTTTTAATATCTGATTGGTTGGACAAAATTCAGCAGCAGTTGTGCTGTTTTGTTCTTTTTTGAAGTTGGAAAATTGTCTTGTTAATTTGGGAAGTGGTTATTTATAGGATACTATACTTATGACTAGCCCTCAATTTTACGTAAAACTCAGTTTGGGAAAAAAAATAAAACACTTAACGATGAACGTCTTTGTTTACTACTCTCAAGCCTAGTTAAAACTAATAAGGTAGGAAAATTCCTCTTGGTAGAATGTAATATTTATAAACCCCGAAAAGATCGTACTTTAATGCATAAATCGCTGCATATAAATATGCAGCAATATGCAATTAGTACGATCGAAACACGTGTCGGACAATTATTATGAATAAATGAACTGTAATTAAACATGAAGTTTGAATGATTAAATTTTTAATTCTCCTTATTATCCATATTCCACTTTATTATAGCCAAGAAATAAACTGTAACATTGGAAATTTACCATAAAACACACTATTTGAGGGAACCAGCCTTGCTATTTTCCATAGAGAAATGCAATATGTTCCTGGACATTATATCCGCCCTCTTACTACATATTCAACCGACCCCTCTCTTCCTTCAAATGAGCCCACAACCTACGAGACCTCTGGGTCCGGATTACCCGAAACAAGCCTCCCAAACCAGCTCGGTCCTCTGCTCTCGCCCACACTGTCGCAGTTACCCTTACCTCACCAACACCACTCTCCTCACAGTCACCTATCATCGACCCTATCACATCAGTGACTCCTCACCTGCATTTCTAGCAACGTCAACTACTGCATCTCCTGCTCTATCCTCTATTTATCGGTCAAACGGGACGCCGCTTGGCTGACAGGTTCGCGGAACACCTCCAGAACATCCGACTCAGCAACGACTACCTAGTCTCACGCCACTTCCGCTCTACCAGTCACCATTTACAACACCTCTCTGTTTTCGGATTGTCCTTGCACAGGGGCCATCCGGACACCCGTCTTCGTCTTGAGCAGGGATTAATCTTCTCCCTACGCTCCTTTGCGCCACATGGGCTCAACTCTCATCCCTTCTTCATCTAACCCTCCTCTTCTCTCTTCTCTTCCTCTCACACGTACTTCCTCTCACGCACCTCTCCACTCTTGCTCTAGTACCTACTTTCTCTCTTCAATCCTACCCACCTACACCCTTCGACCCTCTCCCTTCATCGTCACCCCTCCCTCGTTACCCCACGGCTACACAATCCAACCTCACCATCCCTATACATCCTACCCCACCCCACATCATCCCTATACATCCTATCTCCCCATCCCTTAGACCCCACCCTTGCT
>NC_068992.1:32207825-32219215 GCF_001194135.2 Octopus bimaculoides | reverse complement strand
TCTCACACGTACTTCCTCTCACGCACCTCTCCACTCTTGCTCTAGTACCTACATTCTCTCTTCAATCCTACCCACCTACAGCCTTCGACCCTCTCCCTTCATCGTCACCCCTCCCTCGTTACCCCACCGCTACACAATCCAACCTCACCATCCCTATACATCCTACCCCACCCCACATCATCCCTATACATCCTATCTCCCCATCCCTTAGACCCCACCCTTGCTTTCCCCACTCTTGCCACCCCCACACCACCACACCGCACACCCGCATACCACACAACACCACACAAAGGGTGTCTTGGATCTGATTACCCTCTAGATGTTTGCACGTGTCTCTTTGGACATATCTTTCCAGAATTTGTAGGTGGGTATGTATATGTATGTATGTCCGTATGTATGCTTGTATGTCTATAAGTATATGTGGATGTGTATGTATGTAATACATGCCAAAGTGTATTGTTGATAGCAAAATCCACAGATGCGCCGTTTTTTCCATCTATCTTTACAACCTAGAAGGTATAACTCTTGTCTTGGAACTGGCCCTTTCTCTCGATACTCATTCCTTGGTGTACAGTTATGCTTACAATATAACAATGCAATTATTTTGGAGTCGTGGTTGCCCTCTGCTCAGGTATATCGCTGCGAAGGAAATTGCTCTCTTTCCAGAATACTAGAGTCATTTTCATTCTCTTGCAATTTCTACCACTGAAATGAAGTCTCGCTGGTCGTGGGGAACAAGACACATTTTCTTCATAGCAGGCTTAATTTACCGTGCCATTTGCACCAATCACACTGAGTTTCTCACTTCTCTGAGAAAAGAAAAACGCATTGGACAATAAAGAATGCTGTTGGTGTCATCCCTCTTCCCCAGAGTTCCACACTGAGTTGCTTGGACAGGTACGAAGAAGTGCACATGTGTAGTAAGTGCATGTTCGATGATGGGACCACCCCGTGACTCTAGCTCCCTTGCTAGTTGATCAACAACCGTTGTCTGACAGAACAAATCTTCTGCTTGATCGCAAGCAGTACTAGACCGTTCGTCTAGGACTCCCCTGTCTTATAGGCTACGTAAGGTTCTGCTGCAGAGGTCTTCAGTTTATCCATGGCACAGGAGGCTAAGTGGCTGGTAGCACTTTCCCAAGCCCCCCCCCCTAGTCTACAGATGGTAGAGGCAGTTTAATTTCCCTTTCGCGATATGCCACTGATGTGAATGCCGTACCGTTATCTATAGACTGGTGAAAGATATAAAAGAATCAGAACAATTATTTGCTACTTTTCTTTACATAGACCAAGAAAGTATCTTTTAACGAGGTGTCTATTAAAATTGCCCGAAGCAACACATCTACACTGTCGGATGCTTTTAAATCTGTTATTAAGTATCCCACCCGTGAGGAATCGATACCAGATGGGTGGAAACGATTGTAGTTATTATTTAACATTCTCGTGTCTTCCATCTTCCGTGTTTCTCATTATTCAAACACCCAACGAACAATGTGAAATTGAACAACATTTACCGGTAAGCTACCGGGTGTATACCATACCATTCATTATCTATCACACACGCACCCCCCACACACATGCACACACACACATAAATATTGTTGGCGCCAAGTGAATTTATGAACTTTTGAGAGAAAATGAAATACTGAGATATAAGTACTCTTTTCATTTTACTTGGGCTCTTGGGTTCTACATCTCAACTAAGATCTACATATGTACCTGTATGTGTGTTCGTTCGTGTGTCTGTGCATGTGTGTGTGTACGTATGTATATACATATGTGTGTCTATGTATTTTAATATATGTGTGGAGGTTGGGGGGGTGCGCGCCTGTGTACGTGCGTGTGTATCTGTGAGTGTTTGAGATAGTATTTAGATAAGTAACGCAAGAAAAATGATATATATGTTGTACAGTTAAAATGTTTTAATGTAATCCACGAACTTTAATCCTTGAAATAATTGAATATATACCACACCGAAGTAATTGTTTTAAAGTATGTCGTAAAAGAGGATACTTAAATACAAATCAGTGAAATGCTTAAGTGCATGTGGAAGGCGGTAGAGACAATGTTTTCTTTCAGATACTGGTGAATTAGAGCTAAATTCGCTGTAAACAAAAGAGGCAAATGTTTGGACATAGCTGGGTACAACAGAAAATTGATGACCGGAAACAATATTAGCGATTAATGACTTAATCTCTTCATCGTTAGAGGAAATATCAATATGAAAGTAAATGTCTACACTACGCAAACTATTTGATTTTTCAAAATTCTATTGCGTTAATGAATAACTAATCATTATATAAATGTCCCTTTATCGTATTATGGCTTTTCACCTACAATATTTCCTTTCCTTGGTCATCATTTCAAAACTATCAAGTGGTTGCTGCAGTGTGTAAACTACGAAAAGATAGTACGTTTCAACATATACAATACAGCAAGAGCCTAATTTAAATAGAATCACAATTATTCGGTTAACTTCAAATATAGGTGCTATGACTAAAATTACATTCCGGACGGATTTCTTCAAGCATTACGAGTCAATACACTGACTCGGTCAATATATATAACAGCATAGAATGATAAACAGAACCAGAATATTTGAGTGAAGGATTGACGGATATATATGCATGATACGTGAATTAACGGATATATATGCATGATACGTGGGCGAAAGTATTAAAAGTAACTTGAATAGAATCGTATTGCATTGAGTATAATCGCCTTTAGGATTAACCACTCAAAGTTGTATACTGTAGTTTCACGAGACGATAATCACGGGCTTTAATTCATGTCACATTATTTAAGTTAACGAACGTTGCTGATGTCATTTGTACCCTTTAAAGCAGGTGGGTAAAAATATAAGTTGTAGATTGCATTGCCATAACTGATGTAGCTGTTCCATTTATTTTGGATATTAAGCACTCTTTATAAGGCGCAACTCCAAAGTTACTTTGTTTCCTTGCGTTTTCTTGAGGAAATATTTCAATATGATGAACACATTTCAATGCATAACGGCAAAGCTTAAATTTATATTGACAGCTTACTAGAATTTTCTTATGATATTGATTACGTGTTATCTGTTGTCTTTGTCGAAGAGTTGATTCTCATGTTCTTATTTCCCCAACAAAACAAAAAGAAAGAAAGAAAGAAAAAATACTCTGTGCGGACAGATTATACATAAAATTCAGCTCGCGCTTTAAATCATTTCCTCTCTTTCTTTCAATGTTGACACAGATAAAGCCACACGTTTTCTCTCCACCAGTAAAAGACAGTTCACTCAAATTCCTGGTTGGCCAGTCTCCCCATCATGTTTGGATGGAACAAAGAAAATCTCTTACTTCAACGTGGAATATCGGTTGGAGATTAACTTCTCGTGATTGCACTTACCTCTATATATTTTTCTATGACGTTACCTCTTCTTTTGGACATAATGCAGTGATTTTTCAGTTTGTTCAGCAAATTATGTAAAAAAATTGAATTTTTTTCTTGAATGGAACGTTTGCGAACAATTGTTTTGTGTTATTGTTCGCAGGATTTCAAATAATAAAATATGTACAAGACAGCTGCGGTTGTCAAATTTATTGCATGTAATGCCGTGCTTATTTCCTAGCAATGGCATTGTTCACCTTCTGGTTTTGTATGTTTTTGTGTGTATTTATAGAGTTTTGTAAATGTTTCGTAATTGTTTTGCTTTCTACAAAGTAAATTCACTGAAAGATGCAGCTAAGAAAAAATGATGGCCGGTAAATATAATGGATGTTCTATCATAAAATAAACACTTATTCTAAAAAGAACGAGCAACTCGTAGTTGCTGTGAAATTTTTAAACGCAGCCCATATCTTTAGATTAAAGGAAAATTATTTTGTCCATCTAAAATAA
Organism: Octopus bimaculoides; assembly: GCF_001194135.2. NCBI lineage: Eukaryota > Metazoa > Mollusca > Cephalopoda > Octopoda > Octopodidae > Octopus > Octopus bimaculoides. The sequence continues at coordinate 32,215,336 of NC_068992.1, read as the reverse complement.
AAATAAATAAAACAATGATAATTTTCTCAGTAATATTTTGAAATTTCAGCAGTTTTGGAGTAATGGGATAAATCAAATAAACTGGCCTCATTTTAACGATCTTGACACTTTATATGGAATTGAAACTGAATGCGTAATTATCCGGAAGATATGCCACTAAGGATTTGATCGACGTGGTGATAGTCCTGCTAGCAATATTTTACTGATTTTCGTAATACTTGATTCAAAGATTGGCACAAACCAAACAATTTCGGGGGTACCTCCATTGCATCGACCCCAGTGCTCAACTGTTAAGTATTTCGTCGACTACGAATGATAAACTGTAAAGTCGACCTTGGTGGAATTTGAACTCAAAACATAAAGACGGACGAAATGCTGCTGTGCTAAGGATTCTGTCAGCTCATCGCCATTTTCGTAATATTAATATTAATATTACCCAATGAATTATATAATTTTGAAACTGATATCGATATAACTGTGTTAACACACTATCGCATCACACAATAATGATATATAGTATCCAAACTTAGTGCACATAGACACATGAACTATTTGCGCTAAATTTTATTCCGATATTATACTTGTGCTCTCATTAAAAGCTTTCAATGTTCATATTGATTGCTAACACAGGTGAAACACCATATATTTGAACCATGAACCGTGTTTGCAAATTTTCATTCGTCGTGTAAAAAACTAGAATTTTATTTTCAACAATTAGGTAACAAATCCATTAAGACAATTCATAACATTTTAAATGATGACCTAAGGAATTACCATTTAGGTCTAAAAATAGAACAAAGATAATAAAGAAATACTGTAGATAACAGAGATTATTGACATTTAACATCGCTGCATGACCACACCTTTGACTGACATGTATATATAGTTAGATATAAATCTATGTATGGTTCGTAGCTATTAGACGCGTAACGATGCGTGAGAATGTGATAAATTTATTTATGGACGGATCAGATGTTTGAATCGCTAAGAAAGACATATCGACGGTACCATCTACAGTAATAATATTCCTGACGTCAAAAGAGATTCTATTCACAAAGGGTGTATAAATTCATAGTAGATTATAAGGATTGCTCTATAGTTTAACATTAAGATATGGTTAATCGACCATCCTGGAATTTAAACATAAAGGAACAAATATTAATATATGTTAACTTCAATACAGTTTGTATAGCATTCTAGCGCACTGAATTCTGAAATACTTAAACGATTACTATTTTCTTTCCATTATTCATAATAATAAGAACCAACGTACACTAAGGTATAAATAAGGTAGTATGTTCATAATCTGTACTTTCTTATATAAATTCGATGATGATGTTCATATTAATGACGGCGAGGACGCCGACAATAATGGTGCTGTTGTTGCTACTGCCACCAATGGTGGTGGTGGTGGTGGTGATGATGACGATGTCGTTAATAATATAGATGTTTTGAACATTGATGTTTGCTGCAGTGATAATGACAGTGATGAAAATGATACGGATTATGAAAATAAATTATAGTGATGATGATGAACACGACGCTGATGATAATGATGATGACAGTGAATGAAAACGAATTTCGAGAAAATTAGGAAGGAAATAAAGGAAAAATGTAACCGAATGTGTCTTCTTTCTAATGTATATCGAGTTTCCATTTATTTTTGGTTTCAAATACTGCTAATAAATGCATTATATTTGATTTTATGTTTTACATAATTTTAAGGAAAAGAAACATCTTAATTCATACAACAACTAAAAGTTACAATTGCTAATCAACAGATGCTACAGCGATTAAAAAGATTTCTATCTCAGAACTAACGTTAAAATGTGATAAAATACTGAAAAGATGACACAGACCATTATTACAGTACTATCTTTATTTCACTTCTCCTGCCTCCTCATCTCTCTAAACATTTCTTTTTCCATTTCGCTTCTTAAGCGGCTCAATTTTTCATATACATTTTGTTTCCTGTTTAAAATTTATTCTTTGTGGGTTTTATTCTTCTTCTATTTTCCCTTTTATATTATTACCATATATATATATATATATATATATATATATATATATATATATATATATCACTACACCTGTTGTCACATGATAAGTCTTAAATTTAAATGATTAGATCGGGAAAACCGTACAATCATATGAATCATTACTTTTAGCATATCTAGTCTTCTATCATTGCATTTAAATTGTATACAATATTTATTATTATAAGCATTGTAAATTTTCACAAATGTGTATTTTAATATGTTCTTAATTTTTGTTGAGTAACTCAGCTGCGATTTAATTTGAATTACAATTGTAAACACCATTCTGTATGTAAAAATTTGTTACAACGTTTAAAGGATTTTAAAATAACCAATGTTCGTATTGCTTCCTGTTTTATATTTAGTTTCTTTTTAATCACATTCAAGGGAGAATATTTTCAGAGATTATATAATATCCATGAAGAATGAATATTCCGAAGGTGAGGTTTTATTGAACTTGATATCACTAATTATAAGAGTTCTGCAAAAGCAAAAAGATTGTTGTAACATAATATATCTATTATTACTTATTCCACGCTGTCAGTGACGCAGTCATTTCTGTACAATATCATGGCATTAAAGGAATTTTCTACACTACGTCAACTAGCTGGAGTATACAGTCATTGTTTTAGTTAATTCGATTTTTGCCAATACAGAAGCAGTTTAAATGTGCCATGAAGACATTCGTACTTCATAAGACGAATCTGTGTCAGAAAGGTAACTGGCCATTGTAATTTACTATTTTTCAAATTTTGTGTTATTGAAGACAGAGTATTCTCCCTTTTGCAAACTCTTTTCATGTCTTTGAAAAATATGCCTGTAAACGGATATCAGGAATATACCCCAAAATATTAGCTGACAATAAGAAAATCTTATACAGTGCTAGCTACGTACGGATGTGCGACTTGATATAATATGTTATTTAAAAAAAAATTAAATAATTGCAGTCTATATTGCTCGTTACTGACTTTTGAAATTTAGGTACAGCTTGTCAACTATTGCAGGTGGCAGTAAATATATACAATTAGGCTGTATATCCGAATCGTATCACCAGCAGATCAAGTTCATACTTTCTAGAAAAAAAAAAACCTGTAGCGAAAGAGAAGGCCAACGTCAGTTCGTTGTACAATATTTATAATTGAATCGTTTTTCATCACAATTTCATTACAATAAATTTGTTCATGTACAATGGACCCAAATAATGTGTTTGAAATTCATGTTATTTTTGTCAGAATCAGGATATGAATATTAGATTTTCTTTCATATAAATATCAATCATTTCAATCTTGATACTAGGAGCTATATTTAAGTGTTTGCGGGATTGTAACAAAGCCATACAGACAACTGGCATGCATTAGATATGAGAGAGACAAATGCTGCTGATTCATAACAAGAAATTTCTATAATTAATAACTCAACTAGCTGAAAATCAGGACGTATCCTAGGAGAGAATTTCTGTGGATACGTTCCGGCACAACATTACCCTCACGTGCACAGTGATAGTAGCAAAAGCCAGAAATTTTAGTAAAATACAGTAAAATTATTTTAAGGAGCGTGTTTCTTATGATGCTCTGCTAATTGGAATCATATCTTACCACTTCATGTCTCAAGTTTAAATTTGACTTGATACTGAGAAGGAGTAGGTATATCAAATTCGTATAGACAATACAAAGCCTCTTCACAAGCTGGTTTTCTCATTAGAGATGGTGAAAACGATATTGCATTCCAATTTTGGATGAAATTTGATAATTTGATAATGTAAACATTATCATATTTCATGCAATAATCTAGCACTTGCGAGCTTGTTTGGTACTTCTACTTCACAAAATCTTTAAGCTTTAACACGTCATGCAACTTTGGGAAAGATATTAAGTTCCCTATTCATATATAAGATTGTTAAATGATGGTCCACTACATAATATGTGTTCTAATGCCTCTATAATATTTTCAGGGCTAGATACATAACACAAACATAAACGCATGCATGCATACATACATACATACATACATACATAACTGGCATACCGCTGTTTAGGGTGACAATGGTTCCAGTTGATCCGACCATCGGAATAGCCTCCTTGTGAAATTAACAAGCATGTGGTTTAGCACTCCACAGGCACGTATATCCTTAACGCAATTCTCAAGGAGATTCAGCGTAGCCCTTTGAAATACAGATATAACTCATTTTTTCCAGTTGCGTGGACTGGAGCAACGTGAAATAAAGTGCCTTGCTCATGGACACAGCACGTGTTGTTTTGTTACCGTCTTTCTTTTACCAAATATGTGTTAGCGTGTGTGTATTTACAAGGTGGTATGCTACACGTCAAATGTAATGCTGCGTGGTCAAAATCCTTTGGGCATGAATTGTAAATTACTTCATTCTTCATCCGCATGCGTAAAAACTATCGTGCCGTCAGGCTCCGTTAGTTCTCGGCTATAATAACTAGAGTTGAGATGTATAGTGCGCGTCCGTTTTCACGCAAGATGACCAAACGCATTTAGCAGAGAGCAAAAATCCATGCCTCAACCAGTGACGATGGTGTTCATGAATTCTGGCTCGTGTTTTCCACACTACAGGTATCTTCTCCATCGTCAGAATCAACTCTTGTTTATCTCGGTACCTGAGATGGCTATTCAGGCCAAAGGTGGTATAGAAGAACGGAGAGCACTTATCACAGCGTAGGATTTGAGTGGGACGAGGAAGTGCAGGTCGCACTTTGCGTCTTCAAGCTTAATCTCTGCTATTTAATGTCTAGCATTTTCTATAACTTTTGTTCCCATTGTTGCTGCCATTTTGACCAGCTTTTCGGAAATTTGGGAACTCCGCGTGATCTGGTGCCTGAGACCAACTCTGCAAAATGTAGTTGGCGAAGAAAGCGCGTTTGAGGCATACGTATAATGTCCCTCGATCAGCGGAGTCGGTGTCGTGTGATGGTAGCTTCAATGCCGAGCAGTGTCGCCCGAACCAGAACCGCTTCAGTGATAATATAGACTTCCCTTGAATCCTCATGATTGCGTGATATTTGTGCTGTTGGAAACGTTAAACATTTTTCAAGTCACATATATACAGATGTAGAGGAATGTGGAAAGCATGACAGTTCAGAATACCATGATTTTTGTTTGGATGATTTAGGAAGACTCGTTTTGAGAGTTTTCCGAAATCAGTATATGATCCACTGTTTTCAATGCGGTTTCACGTAGCCTCATGTCACTGGTGGCAGAATAGAGTTGGCTGGTGCCGCCCTGTTCAGGGATATTTGTCTTCTTTTTATTCGTGATCAGGTCAAAGCGGGCATACAGATTTTCGAAAGGAGTTTACAGCCTCCTGAAGGTCGGAAACTGACTGCGTGGGAGTGATAATGCCATCGGTGTACTGCAGCTCATGTATTTTGTTGAAGGTGGTAAGTGGAGGGGCTCTGAAGCGAGTAGTGTTGAAAAGTCTGCTATTAATTATCTAACGTATGTCTACATCAGGAGTCAGATCTGGGATCTTATAGATTATAACATCGAAGTGCAAGGATTTTCTTGTATTATTTCAAGTCTTGCCGCAAGGATTTTCTTGTATTATTTCAAGTCTCGCAAACACTTCAAAGAGTGCTGTCGGAATTACTTGGCTGCCAATGCAGCTGGACATTACTTAAGCACTCCTGCAAAATGTAGCCGCTGAATTTAAGTACTTTACCAAATCTTTCCCCACTATCTTTGATGAAAGTTTCTTCTAATGATGACTCATCTATGACATTTCTATAAGAAATAATCTTCCAAAATTGTTTTCACTTTTGCTACCAGATTTTCTTCCAATTCCACTTGGTAGATGCAAATGCCAAGCATTTATCCTTTGCACTCGACCACAATTAACGCTACATCACGCACATACGTACACAGCCACGCACGCAGAAACATATACACAGACACGCACATACACTTAAACACACACAGATGCACTCTCTCACACACAGACGCACGTACAAACATACACCTACATACGTAGAGGGCCATTAGAAAAACAAAGCCTGATCGTTTTAAATAATCCTCTGTTTATCTACCTCAACATAATCACTTTAATTACTGACACACTACATTAGTGATAGAGCCCATACTCTTTAAAATCCCTAATATCCACCCCTCACCATAGAGGAAACTATCATCATCATCTTCAGAAATAAGCTGCAGCATCACCATTTCCAAGATTATCAAGACCTTAACCAATTTACGCCCGTAAAAAATTTCACTGTATTTAGATTGAATGTTATGGTAAAGTTTCATAATCAGGAAGAGAAGGACAGTATGCAATTGTTAGCTATGGGTGTCGATTACCTACTGAACATTTCGTCTACTCAGTCAGATTCATCCCGGCGAGGTCATAACCAAACAAGTAGAAGTAAGTTTTTCGTTGCGAAAACGCAACCAGCGGTGTATATGTGTTTGATCTAATATGGTAGCGCAGAATCGAGTTATCTTTCGGCTCACAATGTCTGATGAGTTTTCCTAGCAACATGTATATATGTTAAAATGATATCTTTGAGATTGTTTTGATGTTTTTCGCGAATATATCACAAATCAAATCAGTTTATGTACCTCACAAATATCAAGTACTTTAGCATATTTGAACTACTCCTATACGTGCACTACTGCTGCCGCTATACGCTATTAATCGAATGTCTTATCCAAAGTGGAAGTCTAATAAATAAACACAAATTTAAAACTAAAATGTAATTAAAATAAAGGTCTATCGCTCATTATTTGTTGAAAAACTATAACATACACAAATAAACTTTGTAATCAGGTTTCATTGACTCAGATTGTAGATCACCTGACATTGGCTTCTAATTTTTTTTTTTGAAACCTCAGTTGTTAACAAGATTACGGTTAATCATGATTTCATTTAGTCCAAAATATACAGCTTCATTCATTTAGTAACATGATACATATATATGCTGTAATGAATCAGTTCACAGCATACTACCCAGACCAGTTAGTACCACATATACTAAATTATTTAGCAAACTTCACTAGAGTGCCAAATTCTGAAATCCCCTTTCAATACATTTGTTTTTCAAGCGAATCAACTCATTAAAGACAAACATATAGAGTATAAAATGGAGTAGAAGTGTAGACCATTATATCTAATTTGGAAAATCTGTTTCTTAAAAGTCCGTCGCAACTCCCACTCTGTACGACGTGTTTACTAAAGCTGGTATCATTGTTAGAATATAAAATATGGACTTATTTTAATATAAAATACACGGTCTTAATAAACATTTTATGTCCTAAAATGTCACTAGAAGTTTTAAAATTATGCATGTTGTATAGAATTATTTAAGTTGTATAAAATGAACGTAGTAACAAGTTACTGAATTTCTTTATACGTTATGTAAATAGACTAAATAGTCTTCCTCTAATTGTGTCATACACACACACGCACACACACACACATACACACACACACACACACACATACACACACACACACAC
>NC_068992.1:32205347-32207758 GCF_001194135.2 Octopus bimaculoides | reverse complement strand
TATATATATATATATCATGTGATATTTATGATGGTAAATTTTCTGGTAGAAAGTTTGTTTTATTGCTGCTGTAAGTATATCTAATTCACGCAATTTTTGATCCATTAAAAATGTCTCCATTATAATACAAATTATGAAAATTAATCTTCAAGTGTTTAATGTCATAATTCAAATTCCTACATCCCGATGGAAAATATTGGCATACTTTCGATTTCTTAATCTAGAGCGTTATTGAGCTCACCTTTGTGACACTTCAGAAAATTTACCCATTAATCATACGAAGATATTTTGAAAGGACTGTCAATCTAGCGTTCCACCACATTCACTCAATTGATGGTCACAATTTAAACACTTTCCCTGCCAAAACAAATAATGTTCAGTCAGATAGTAGTGTTTTGCTACTGTAAAATCTCCTTAATTTCTTTTTAGTACAATTTCAGATTTCGAAAAGGGTGATTGCATCATTAACGATCAATGCCGAAATCAATTGTATTACTTGAAATTCGCCAGTAGAAATTGATAAAAACTGAATATACGCCTTCAGATAGACCAGGAACAAATAACAACTAGTTACGCTCTAAGGGGATATTACAATCGTATATCAATTATTTTTTTACTATTTAACACTTACATTAAATCTCTTCTAGCCGCCTTCTTACAATAATATGGAAATACTTCTGGATCTCTTGTCTTGCTATATTTCAGATGTGGTATATATGTTGAGTTACAATTGCTGACTAGTTTCTCACTGAAGATACAAATGGGTATTTTTGGCCGTATTAGAGCGGGATTGCTTTAGAGTTATCAGCATTGACAACTAAATACAATAGCGATTTTAAAAGGAATCAATCCTACTTTATTTCTCGTTTACATAACAAAACCACAAGATTTTCCTCGGAATATCAAAATATATCCGATTATTCGCATATAAAACCATATATTTTCTACACTGAACCTATATCCAGGGACCTAATCCCAAACCATCAAATTTTGTCATATTGGTTTCAAATTTTAGCACAATGTCAGAAACGTTGGAGCAAGAGTTAAGTTGATGTAATCGACGCCAGTGTACAAGTGGTACTTATTTTAGTGATCTCGAAACGATGATATACAAAGTCGACCACGGCAGAATTCGATCTCAAAAACAAGATGACAGACGAAATAACTCTAAGCATTTTGTCTGGCGGGCTGACGATTCTGCCTGCGTGCAGCCTTAAAACTATGTCATATCATGTCATATATATATAATATAGTAATGAACAGATGTTTCATATGAAAGCTTGTGACACTGCTAAGTTCAGTGGGCTGGATATATGCAGCATATGGAAATCGATGGGAAAATGTCAATATATAAGTTAAATACAAGATGCTGAGTTTTACATGATTGAAGTGTCTATTACAATTCTGTTTGTTCTTTTTTCCATGTAGTGAGTCTTGAGAGCTGATTGAAAATGAAAAAAAAAAGAAAGAAAAAAACACAACACCGAATGCTGTATCAATATAGATTAGTCCTAATGAATTCAAAATAAATATTTGTCAATCAACGAGGATATTTGTTTAGATGTAGCTATTAATATTGGAGATAACTATTGAACATACAGCACAAAACATGGTAATTTGCACGACTAAGTCTGGAAAAAACCGCAATAGAAATACGTGTGTGAGAAATTTTCCTAGCTAAATGATACCTCATGTCATACTTCGCATTTTAACATTCTATATTGTTTAATTTAAGGAATGAATTTCGGTTAATGAATATGCGATGCATAATAATTTAATAAGTAAATATTTTCAAACGCTTTCTTTTCAGTAAAACTACATCAACATGTTAAATTTTAATCCCACATTTTTACATGAAAAACAAAAATCTCTTTTCAATGAATAACATGCATTTGCTTGAAGCGAATAGCATAAAATGTTCAATAGATACATCAATGCTACAAAAGTAAAAAATTCATAATGCGATTTTAGATATTCAGAATCGAGTTAGCAATATTATTCAAACGAGTTTTCAAAGTAAATTACTTAGATACGTTTAGCTGAAGTCAAAGGTCAGAGACAGTGAAATGCTTCTTATTATACTTTACTTCTCTCAGAAGATGGTGTTCAAACAGAAATTATTGCAGACAATTTGGCAACATTACTTGTAAAGTAATAATTTCAATACCATAAAATTCGACTTTTTAGGATTAGTGCCAATAATTCTAACCTGAAGTTTGACTGTTTTCTTAATGCTCTCTCCAAATTATTATTTTTTTACACAAGAAAATGTCTGCCCTGGTTTCTGTTTATAAAAATTCCAATATATATACATACACAAATTTTATCTCGGGAAATATTATTATTCCTAAATTAGGTCTAACTCATACCATTCTCACCCACTTACGCTCATATTTATCTAGGTATATATA
>NC_068992.1:32192152-32205279 GCF_001194135.2 Octopus bimaculoides | reverse complement strand
TATATATATATATATATCATAAACATATACGTGCTTATTTGTGTATGAGCATCGGTGTGTGCATTTGTATGATTTCTTATTATAGAAGTAAATTAAAACAATGTATATATTTTGTGTTTCCTTTCAAGAATACTGTAAAATATAATATATTTGCATGCAATATTATCATAAAGGAAACTAAAACAAACCTACAAATTTGAATGTGGCAAAGTTATAAGTAGAAATACATCAAACAATATTGTTTTTCAGATTGTTTCTTTGAAATTTCAATGTGCAACATATAGGTCAGTCATATATATATATTCGTGTATTATGTTTGAATTAACTTAACTTATTGACTGCATTTAATCATTCTTCTGTTACCTTTATCTACACAATCATTGATGAAGATAAAACTAATATTATCTGAATTCATAAAGAGAACATCAATTTCTTATTGAAATCAAAGCACTTCAGAAGCATTTGTTGTGAATTGAAGGCCAGCATGGTCAGGATACATTATTGGCTGTTGTAATTCAGTGTCTCAATGATGAAGTCATTTTCATATAATATGCTCTGTAATACCTCTAACGTATAATAAGCGGTTCGAGAAAAAATTGCATTTATCGTCAAACATTTACCTTTCATTCCCTACCAAATAGAAATATACAAAAAAAATATACAGACATAAATAAACATAGCTGAATCTACAGAATACGTCTTTGGTGACAACAACGGCATGTTGCAAATATATTTTGAATGGTGTTGTAATTGTTTACCAAATTCTCTCCTAATTTCAACACATTTTGTTTCCTTGTAGTTACTGTGGGAATTCGACGAGAATTTTAAAGCTATTACTAAATACTAGATTCACTCAGAAAGGTTTTCTTATTTTCACTGATGATATTATATCTCGATTGTTATAACATTAATTTGATACAACTAATACAGTCACCACTGAGTGTTTCTTCGTAATTGTCATATATAACATATGAACATTAACTTTATGTTCTATGAATTTGTTTTGCGAAGTTCTTGATGTGAAATACTGTTTTGAAACAAATATTGCTATATTTCGGGATGTCATTTATTTTTACCAAATAACCATACGTTGTATAAGTTCGTTCTTGACTTTATTATTGTCCCTATTCTATACCAATTGTCTGAAATGTTTCGTTACACGCTTCTGACCTCTTCGGTGATCATCCAGCCCACGTGTCCTGGCTCACGCAGTCCAAGGAAGATGTCATGAGCCCCGAACAAATCCAAGGACATTTGAGATATAAAGTCACCGACTAGGTTACAGGTATGTGATAGAAGATTTCTAGAAAATGGACATAAAAAAAAACAATAAAAAACAAATTAAGAACTGCCATATATTGATGTGTTTATAAGGCAAGAAAAAATTACCATCCAGAAATAGAACTCTAATCACTTATACATTATTGTAAGGCTTTGATTATGAGTGGTGAGAAAATGTTAATGTCGAACCATTTAACGCTAAGGAAAAAAGACTGAAAAAGAGCTGAAGCAGAAGTAATTAATGACGTGAAAATCCCAGAAACTGCCCATGGACATGTGACATAAACCTGACGCACACGGTTCGAGGAAAAGGACATGACCCTGGAAGAAAATCCGAAGTTAAGGAGACTTTCTGTTGCAGATAATGAGGCCTTGAATGAAAAGGAATAAACAACAAAGTACAAGCACTCGTACACTGTCGGCAGAATTTGGTACTTCACAAAGTACCATCAATAGATACCTCCATAAGCTGGAGCCTGTGAACAAAAACTGTGGAGAAGTTCCTCATGAAGTGACAAATGGCCAAGTTCAACAACGTGTCAACAATTGCAGACAATGTTTGGCAAAAACCTAGATGCCTGTTTTGGCATTGATGTGTGACTGGTGATGAAAACTGGATCTGGTTTCGTAAGTGAAATTAATGGTTTCATCCTGGCCAGTATTCAGATACTTTTGTCAACCAAGGGCGGTTTGAATAGAAGATCGTGTTGTGTTTCCGGTGGATTTTCGATGGGGCGTTACACATTGAGCTTGCACCAGATGGTCAAGTTGTTAACGCTAACCTTTATACACAATAAAGGCTGAGAGTATATGATACTTTGAAAACCATCTACCTGACATTGGTCAATCGAAGACGTGCATTTCTACAACATGACAATGCACCAGAACATACTGCCAATGTGATCGAGCGCAAAATTGTAGATATTGAGGGGCTCGAATGTCTGCCTCACTGTTTCTGTAATACACACCCTTCGCTGTCAGATCACCACCTCTTCCGAATCGTATTTCATTTCCTGCACGAATGGAGTTCAACTATATGGATGATCTTGGAAACAGCTGCAAAGGTTCTTTGCCTCAAACCACTCAAATGGTAGAAGCATGAAATTGAGTAGCTGGCACAATTGCAGCAAACAGAAAAATATGATGTAAATTGTTTGATGAATTAAAGCCTTTCGTATGTGATTTGCTTGAACAATTAATTAAAGCTTGAAATTCGGGAAAGCGTTTGACTCAGTCTGGCATAATATCACGTACAGAAAGTCACTTGAATATCCCCATATTAATATGCACCTTCCTTTCCTCTTTCCCTCATATCGTAATATATCCATTACCATATACTTTATTAGTTAGGAGAGTTTTCTTCTTACGAAAACTCCTAGCTGCATGTAAACCGTATCAGTATTATTGAATACGTGTCAACTCGTTTGTTTAGTGGTCGTTCCCCATTCATTGTTAACATATTCAATTGTGTTACTGTTTTGTCATATATAGTACAAATACAATGAAGACGGCAGTTATAAAGTAGGTAATCTATCTAATAAATCAATATAGTTATTTTGAAAATTATACTTATTAGGTATATATGTAAATATCATAGATATTGTCACTTATAACTATTCAAAACTTTCTCTCATCAACAAGTTATGTTGGCCTCATTTTTAGACTCAGTCATGGCGCATATGGATTGACTGGAGACATGTGAATACTACAATATTCTATTTCTAAAACCGTCTCTTTGTTCATTCATGTTTTGGATCTCCCTTCTTCAGTATTTACATATCAGAAGGAAAACAATAGTTATACTTTGCGGGTTGCATTGACGCTCGGAAATGCTCCCACGATTGGGCATACATCATTTCACGTTCAAAATATATAAAACTCACCTCGGTTCTTGTTGTTGTTGTTGTTGTTGTTGTTGTTCTTCTTCTTCTTCTTCTTCTTCTTCTTCTTCTTCTTCTTCTTGTTCTCCTTCTTCTTCTTCATTCTTCTTCTTCTTCTTCTTCTTCTTCTTTTTCCTTCTCCTCCCCCTCCTCCTCCTCATCAGTCTACTTCTTTTTCTCCTCGTCCTCCTTTCCTCCCCCTTGTCATCTATCTTCTTTTTCTTGTTCTTCTTTTCTTGTTGTTGTTGTTCTTCTTCTTCTTCTTCTTCTTTTTCTTCTTCTTCTTCTTCTTCTTCTTCTTCTTCTTCTTCTTCTTCTTCTTCTTCTTCTCCTCCCACTCCTCCTCCTCATTTTCCTCCTCATTTTTTCTTCTCGTCCTCCTTTCCTCCCCTTGTCATCAATCTTCTTTTTCTTGTTCTTCTTTTCGTCTTCTTTCTCTTCTCTTTCTCTACCCGCTGCTGCTGCTTCCTCTTCTGTTTCAGCTTCCTCTTATTTTGCTATCCATTTTCCTTCCTTTTTTCCATATTTCGCCTCTAGTTTTTGCTATCGTATAATCCTCTTATTCCTTTTAATTTCTCTTTTATCCCTTGTCCTCCCATTTGTTTCATTTCCCTCTTCCTTTTTCTTCCACATCACTTAATTCTTCTTTGCTTTTCTTTCACATTTTTCTTTACTTTCTACAATTCCTTCATTGTCTTCATCAAAGTGGGTTCACAGAGGCAATATATACGAGGAGCACGTGCAAAATAGAATGAATGCAATGCTCTCTAGGTATAGTTAATATATTTTGCTACCTGTCATAAATATTTATCTGTGTATATGCTTATTCAGAAAGCATAATAGCAAGATTAAGAATGGGTTGGTTAAATTTCAGGAAACTATAATCTCGGCAAGTATGAAAATCCTCTGTAATGAAAGGAAAGGTAATACATTACAATTCTTTAACATGAAACGCAATTTTGCATGGAAGTGAAAATACGCTTCATTAGGTCAGCAACTGAATTCAACCGCACATGCCAATTCCTACACCTTTATCATGCGTAATTGTACATCACCTATTTGCATTTCTTGGTATCAAAGACGACGACACTTTATTTTCTGCCATGGCATCCACCAGATTAGTGTATAACTGGGGTGATCTCGACAACATTAATGCACCCTGTCATACCACATTTAAACGTCATCCATTGCACTCTCTTATGCATCTATGCATCGATATAGACGGAGCACACCACACTCTCAATGAGAAATGGTCATTAGTACTTCACGTCCATAATAATACACTAATAAGTACACTCAAACGTTCTAAAGACCTATAAACATACTCTCAAAATTAAATCACGACACAAAAACACAATAACCATACATATTTAAACTTCATAACTGTAATTTACGACACACGCATCGCAAATAGTCTTACCAACGCATACCATTATATCCTCTTTTTTTGCGTTAATAATATCAGTAGAGCACATGTGTTTGTGCGTACGATTTCTCATTGTTTTTGTTTTAGATTTTACCCATATGTAAATAAATCAACATCCTTAGAGCTGTATATATTGAACATATGACTTTTTCAAAACAGCTACTACCACTGTTGTATATTCGTTGAAACAAAATAAATGTTACTGAAACGGGAATATTACACATGTGAGTATACACTAGCATCTTCATTAACCGTGGTAGCGTGAGCTTGTTTCTAGAGCTCACTCCACGCTTACCGTTGCCTGAATCTATATATTATCTACGCTTTTCTTTCTAGCCTTTCCAAATAACGTCCAACTGTCGATCTACTCTGTAAATACACTTCATAAATTCTTACTAGATTCTTTTTTATATTGGTTTAGCAATATCGCTTCCCTTTGATGCAGGTTATCATCCAGAACCTTAGATTCTTTTCTGTTATCTTCATTGTACATTTCTGTGATCATTGTTTTCATAGTTTATATTTCTGCGTTGTTTCAGCCACGCACCAACACTTGTCTGACTCTATGCATTATTCGGTTGCTTGAATTCTCTTTGCCTTATAATCTAAGTTTTGTTGTTTGTGATGTGTGAGCATTTTTGTGTAATATCCATGACCTTCATTTGAAAGTGTTAAAATGTTTATGATGATTAGGTAGATATCGGATTTAGTTTATTTTGATGTAATAGGTGGCGAAAAAATCATTACTTCACATCCATGTCGTTCTCAGAAGTTTAAACAAGCAAAACATTTAACACTTCTTTGCAACATATTTTGCTTTCTATTCTGCTTGCTACCTTAACTCTTGTTTTTTTGTTTCTAATGTATCAATGGTCTAATATGATTTTCCAATTCTGCCATGATCAGTTATCTTCATACGGGCGCTTAAATTGTTTAAATAAACACAGGGACAAATATTTCTATATCTAATTATAGAAGCAGAAACTCATTTATATTCCTATTTTTATATAAGTACTTTTCTACAATGAGCTGAAGTTATCTCTCTTAAGTTCTAGTTGTCGTGAATTACTTTCTCAGTACTGCTATTCTCTGCACTGTCTTTTGTTTCTTTTATTCCTTTGCAATTTTTTTCTCTCAATGTTGACTCACATAATCAACTCGCTGTTCACTCTTCATGTTAACTCTTTTATGAACTGCTTATAACAGTCATAATCGACCACATCCATATTCTTTTCTTTCATTTCATTAGTCTTACACTATTATTTATTGTCTTTTTTCTAAACTTATTCTTTCTGAAAAGAAAACGTTTAACTATTTTATTTACACATTATTTCTGCAGATCAAGTACAGTATCGTTTATTAGGTTCAGTGTAAATTGCCCTAACATAAATAGTAGATGCAGCATGATTACAAATTGTAGTTTTTCAGATAAGACATTGGTTTTTACAGGAAACTTTTGGTCTACAGTCCAAATGTTTACAGAAACTTAAATGAACGTCAATGTGCATTCCCCATAGTTTTGAAATATATAAGTGAAAACATCGTGAGTCGTATTCCAGCAAATATTAAGAGATGTTTATCGTCTTCTGATAACAGTCCAATAAGATAAATGGGTTATATCTGGATAGGACATACAAAAAATTGTGACGGTACATTTGTAATTATGTATTACACAGTATATCAAGAACGTATTTAGATATCTAACTATGCAGTTGCTAATATAGCTAACACCCTTTTGTTTTATGAGTATATGTGCTTTATCATACAAATATATTACCCATGATACAAATGCGTTATACAAATGCGGTTTTTGTTAAATTCTATACAAACAAGGTACTAAGTTTATACATAATGTATACTTATCTTCTTAATGGCTTTCACTCATTACGTCATTTGTAAGCAAGTCACACTAAGTTTCCTCTCACTAACTAGGAATTAAACATTAAAACAAAAATGAACGCCATGAACTGATACACTAGAAGTTATTATCAGGCGAAGTAAGTGGATGATGAACGTAATATACATTTTAGTTTCAGCGAATTGCTGAATCCTAAATTTTGCATTGCTTGTCAACTGATGCTTTTGAGTTGTTATTACCGTTGCTACAGGTGTTTCTGACTCTTCATTAATCATTTTCCCTCTTCTAAAAATATTTCTCGCAGGTCATTCCACCGTAATTACTAAGTTACAATTAAAAATTCTTGTTGATACTTATTCTCTAGTGTATATATTATTTTGTTCCATTATTCAATTCATCTTTTCCTTCTTAATCTAATAAAGTCATTACAATTCTATGTAATCTTGACAACCATTTCTGTCCTATCTATACTTCGGCGTATGAATTTACATTTTGTTCCCTATAGCTGTCATGTTTCTTTAATGTTTTCCGTACATGACGTGCTACTGCTAATGACCATGTTAATTTCGATGGTAAATAGTGCATTGGATTGTTCTGTTCCGACCATTATCGATATGTAATCGGCAATAAACTTCTTTCATATGTGTTATGTGTTTTACATGTAAAATAGATATAATTCCCAGTGCACTTATTTTACGTATGTTAAATTTTAGACTTGAATTTGATAAATGTATTGTAATAGTAGCAAAGTTTGTTGCGTAATGCTTACAGTGTATTGCTCAGTCAAAACTCCAGACTGTGATGAGTATTATACATTATGACCTTGTGCAAACACTTACACACCCGTTGGTTTAATGTACAAAACACTATTATCCTAGTGCTTTTACAACAATATTTTCTGTTAGCTTTCAAATTCAGGATTTTCTTTTTAACTATGGTATGAAGGTTAGTCGGTTATCTCTCTCAGCGAACGAAGATAACTATCAATGCTATGTATATGGCATCAAATCACATTCCAAACTGTAATCTTACTACTACCTGGAATCTTACGTATATTTTGAAAGGGGAAGTTTTGCCGTTCCCGTTGCATAATGGTTCCTATTAAAGTTAAATAAATTGAAGGAATATCATTGACACACATCAATGATATTCCTTGAAAGCGATGGATGGAGATCAAGCAATGTTGTAGATCAAAATCATATTAACAAAATGCAATATATCTCTTTAAATGTAACGACTATGTTGCTGCTCACTTTAGTGAATCAAAAATATTCATATATGGATTCCAGTGGCCATTTGTGATGTGATATTAAAATGTAACTATTTCTGATTCTAAGTTTTAATGTTTCTTAAAAGGATGGATTAATAATTGTGCAATCTATTACTATACTAATTTTAGCTTGTGCATTAATTCAATGAATTATTGATTTCAAATACTCACAAGGTATGGTCTTGTACCACAGAGACGAATTTAACAGATTTCGCTGTCTTATTGATTCCTGTTTCATTGATAGTCTGTACTTGCAAGATTTGAAATGAAATTATATATATGATCGCATTTGATCCATTGTTCAATTTTCTTTTCTAATTTATTATTGCTACAATGAAATGAGTGCAGGCCAGATATGCTAGCGCTGTCATTTCAAATGAGTACAAAACAGAAAAGCAATTTCCCTCATAGGTAACATTTCCAGTGATATTATATTCAAGTGATTATAATTGAAACAATTTCCTAAAAAAATATATATGGAAGTACTGTGCTATGCTCACAAATATGATATATTCTCAGCTATGTTAACATTGTGAAAGCACAGAAAATAGACAACGACTGCGACGCCAGTGATAGTCAATGCATCAACTTGTTTTAAACGCTACAAAGCACTAACGCTACGAACATCAAATATGTTCTGGGTGTTGATGAATTTCAGAGCGATTTGATTTCAGGTGTACACATATACACGCACGCGCGCGCACGCACACATACACATGCATAAGTGTGTGTGTTTATATAGTTACGGTTAGACAAAGGAAAAATAGAACAACAAGTCTGTAGGATTCAGTTATGCATTGAGAACATTGGCAAAAACTTACAAAATAACAGCAAAGAGCTGTTATAATAAATTTGAGTCCAAGCCGCAGAGCCGTTGCAAATATCTGAGTGCAAAACATAGAGCTGTTACAAAATGGTTGAGTATATCAGTTCTGGACCGCAGAAAGTTCAATGTCGGAGATTGTGGTTGAATTTTCCTTTGTATGTTCGAACTTCACAGCATGCCGATCAAAGCAAGAGAGAGGTAACTCTATTTATCTTCTTGTTTGTTGTTACTGTTTTTAAGTTGGTCTGCCACTACAGAGTAGGGAGGACGATAGAATGACAGCGAGTTCAGGAGGAAGACAGAATAATACTTTCATTTTTGCCTGTCATTTAAGCAGCAGCGGAGAAGCAGACAAAAGGAGAAACATTTAGAGAAACATGAGCTAGTGAAAGTTGTATTATCGTGGCTCACGCTGGTTGTTTCTGGTCGTCTCATTTCACCAACTGTTTTTTTTCCTTTACGAGATTAGAAACATAGGCATATCACCGAAAACAATGGAAAACATATAAATCGGCTTGGTATAGGCCATGTGTTGAGTGTCTCTGCAGTCAACTATTGTTTTTCTGTGAGAAAATGCCTTTGTAATGCCATTGGAAATTCTATAGATGCAGTTTCGATTTATATGTCCAAATGAAATCCACTCTCTGAATGCCCAAGGAAATACATTCACGTAACAATATATACACATGAAATGTAGCGTTTGAAAAAGGAGACATCAAATTTTTTTTTAAGTTTTAGAATATTTATTCATTTAATCAAAATATGACCCCTGTTCATTTATGACCTTCATCCAATATTCCTCTAAGGCATATATTCGATCTTCAAAGAATTTGTCATCTTTTACACTGATAAACTGATCGAATGCTTCAATTAGTTCTTTATTTAAGAATGTTTTATTGCGTATAGAAAATACTCGAAGTTTTTAGATATATGATAATCAGTAGGAGAGATATCAGGAGAATAATTCAGGCTTTGCAGCTTGAAGACCGTAGCCTGAGAAGTGTGAGGCCTTGCATTATCATGAAGCAAAATTGGGTCATCTCTGTTCACTAATGTAGGTTGCCTCTTATTGAGTTTTTCATGCATACAATCAATTTCCTGACAATAGGATATTGCTGTTACAGTTTCTCCTTGTTGCAAAAATAAATAATGAATAACCGCCTTTGTTGCCACCATGCAGTGATCATAAAATTTTTAGTGTGCAATGGTGGTTTTGAGTAGTGATTTGGTGACTCAGCTGCATTTGACCACTGCTCTGTTTTCCTGCTGTTAACAAAGACCATACATTTCTCATCACAGGTAATGAGTGGATGCAAACATGGTTCTTTGTCCAACCGAGAAATCAACATGGAACACACTGTAAGGCGTCTGTTTCTTTGAATCTCATTGATGTGGAAGAAACCTATCCATATTGTAAGATAACCTAATATATACATTGGCCAAAATAAGTTCAAGACAAATGATGACAGTTCTATTCCTTCATTAATTTATTTCTAACAAAACTGTATACAATTATTTACATTTTTACAGTTTATGTAGAAGTGTTTTCTCTTTGGAATAATATAAGTGTTATAATTCTTTATACAATTTGAATAATTGTAATGCGCAATTAATTGAAATGATTAGAATTTTAGAAATTTTCGGCAAAATAAGTTTATATTTTATTTTGTCTAAATTGAAAATTTACGGCACAAATGTTCAACAAAGACAAATTTGTTTTTAGTATCTAGTTCCATAGCCATTATTTTCCATTACGGCCTTACAACGACGGGTCATGGAGTTCGACAAATGAGCACAAAAGTCACCTGGAATGTTCTGCCATATTTCTTCAATATAATTATATAATTAGGAAAATTTGTTGTTTTTTAGTATGAACTCTTTTACAAACATAATTCCATAAATGTATCGGATTCAAATCCGGATTCTGCAGATGCCACTAATAACCACCATGTTATTGCGTTCAAAATATTGCAAAATTTTCCTAGTCTTATAAATGTGGAAAATCGTCTTGCTGGAAAATAGATCCCGATGATATCTGGTTATTTTAATTTGGCAGCAGATTTTCATTTTCTAATTGCAGATAGCCTATACTGTTCGGTCTGCAATCAACCTTAACAATTGGACCAACACCTAAGCTGCTGAACGTGGCCCGCACCATTAAACTTACCTCCCGCATGCGCCGCTTTCTTGACACATAGAATTCATCATTTGGACGGTGTCTAACAAAAAACTTTCCTTCATTCCAAAGGACTTTTGATCAGTCTTGAACCGTTCATTCAATATGGCCTTTATCATATATGATCCGCTTCCACCGGTTCATATCAGAGATTTTCGGTTTCCTTCCAGCCATTCGGTCGAACAGCCCAAATTCTTTTAGGCAACTTCTGACAGTTTGTGATGCAAAGCTGGTGTCAGATTCATCAGATAATTGCTTGCAAATGTCCACTGCTATTAATATTTAGTTTCCTTCAGATAGCCTATCAATTTGCTGATCTATATGGACTGTTGTTTTTTCTCGGAGCACCCGTTCTTTGCCGGTCTTTTTATTGGCCAGTGGCTCGGTAAAGTTTCCATGCTTGAACACATGCCTTTTTGTTGCATCCTAATTGCTTGCTAATGTTTCACAAAGGACACATCTTGCTGATGAAGCAACATGATCTTTGATCTATTAACTGGGCTGATACTACAACTCTTTCCCATAGCGAATTAATGTGTAAGAACGCTCGATTATTGAACAAAACTGTACAGTGTGACCAGCCATACGACCACAAAGGTTATGCTTTTTCACAACCTAATAACCCTTTACAGAAATTCTATGAATAACTTTGTAAACGTTAGGAACCTAACATTTATTTTCTTTTATTTGAAAACAACGTCATCCTGAAATTAAGAAGTCGATTACCACTTTTAACCCAAATCAGGCAAAAATCGGGGTGAGGAGTCATAACGCCTGCTCAAGTTTGTACGAAACTTGATGTGCTAATGTCTGAAATTTCAACTTTCTAGTTGAAGTAATTTCATTGCTATTGGCTTTTAAAACTATAATAACTAGGTGGCACTAGATTCACACTTCAGTATTTCTGTTGCCTAAATCCTTGTAAACGCAAGTGAGATGTGGACGAAATGTGTATTTATATATTCTTAAGATTACTGAATTGAAATCGCTCAATTCAAAGGTTCACAACTAGACTGTTTTAAGAGAGAGGCTACTACAAGCTTTCGATATCAAACAAAATTGAAAATAATACGTATATTTACTTTATAGGTTTAATTCCAATTTCAATGAACTGCATAACAAAAGTGTGCTGAATGTTAGAAAATGTTTAAACATAACAAAGAATTCATGTTTTGTAAGATAAAATAAATCGAAACAGAAGTTTCTCCTTCTTTTGAAAAGCATCAGAAAGATTTCGAAGCCACTTCATTGCTCGTTCTGCACTTTGCTTTGTTCTGGGAATTTCCAGTTTTGAGGGTTCTCGACTCCAAAAGAATTTTACAAAGTTCAATGCATTTTTATGAACTTGCAGGCTACCACATATCTTCAGAAAATCATAAGTGTTGAACAGTCGGTCAGTTAGCCAAAACTCTGCCCAGCTGTAATTGATAAATCGACAAACATTGAGAAGAAAATCTCTTTTGTCTAGAAGAAGAATAAATGCTAAAAGAGCCACTATTGCTCGAGAATTCCATCTTGCATTACTGACACGTTACAGTAGGAAATGTTGCAGTTTCTTCAAAGAAACGAAAACCTCTTGTTCAATGAAATAGATAGTTCATGTCATCTCACCATCCTGCGGATTCAGTAATGTTTTCTTCACCAATGTTGAAATTAGCCTGGAGTTTCTCATATTTACTTAGAAGCTCTGGGATGAATGTATGTATATTCAATATTGGGAGCTGTCTTTTTCCTCCAATTTCATTATCCATTACAATATGAAGAACTATATCAAGGATACGATGCTGACAACCAATAAACTGCGCTTCTTTCAAACCCTTTTGAGAAAACATTCTTTGCCACAGAATGACAATGCCATTTCTTTTCCAAGTGTTGACACTCGTTGTATCAGTGACAATCATCTGTACACAGTTGCATAAATTGTTTTCATCTAAAACAGCTGTTATTCCTTTCACAACACTACCGGCTTTTCCGATTGGTAATTGGAGCGCTTCTAACCTTTCATGTCTCTGCTCATTCTTTAAAACTAGCACTTGATGTTCTTGGTCATCAAAAGGTTTACCATCAAAAGGCAATGGCCAGTTTTCTGAATGTAGTGTTTTCTTCCTTTTATTTTTGGTTTGAAAGCTTCTTTGATAGTCGATCTGTAAATACCAGTTACGGAAGTAGTCTAGATATCATTGATTCCATCTTTGAGATAATTGTCGACTTAAAATAAAGGTCATTTTACCTACTTACATAATATTCTTCATCGACTTTTGAAGCAGGAAATTGATTACTTTGCAAAACATCAAAAAGTCATAACTCTAATGACCACCCAACTTGTTTATAAATTGGCATTATCTTGGTACAGTATTATGTATCTATACACGCACACACGCATACATGCATATATATATATATATATATA
>NC_068992.1:32191149-32191905 GCF_001194135.2 Octopus bimaculoides | reverse complement strand
TACCACTCTCTCTCTCTTCCCCTTACACCGGCATGGTCACATGCTTCCGGTCAATAATCCTTTTCGTCCTTGGATATCGCCGAGCAAACACGCGAACTTACTTCGTCCCCACTTTCAAGTTCGTTCCTCACAGCGTTCATACACATAATCTTTCTCGTCTGGCCGTATAGCCTTTTCTGTTTGTTTTCCTGTCTTGTTTTTTGTCCGCCACTACATTCTTCCATGGCAAGGTTTAATTTGTGTAAACAAATTTAATTTGCGGTCTATGGGAAGAGCCGCTTTAGCGATGCGTCCTGCCCAGCTCTTCGAAACGCTGGTGTAAAAACGGGGGTAGCTGATGAAGAATGTTCTCTATGTGGCTTGTGTGTTTTCTCGTCTACGTTTCGTTTGCAATGTCCTGAACCCAGATATGCACCTATACATACAAGTGGATGTCGGTATGCACATACCTGTACGTATATATGCATATACTCATTTACTATTTGTTTATATATATCTATATCTATATCTATATATATATATATATATATACATACAAATTGAGAGGTGGCGTAACCACTGCATGACCGTCTCGCTATTCCACCCTTCTCTCTCTCTTTTTCTCTCTGCATGCATAGCCATGTTTAGAGGAAAGAAGGTACCGCCTATTCACCGAAAAACACCATTCATTGTGTAGGGGTTTTTTCTCTGCATATGGCACTGGCAATTTACATGTGATAAATGGTAGAATGAATGCACAAATGTATCAAAATATTT
>NC_068992.1:32186934-32191139 GCF_001194135.2 Octopus bimaculoides | reverse complement strand
ACCCAGATATGCACCTATACATACAAGTGGATGTCGGTATGCACATACCTGTACGTATATATGCATATACTCATTTACTATTTGTTTATATATATCTATATCTATATCTATATATATATATATATATATACATACAAATTGAGAGGTGGCGTAACCACTGCATGACCGTCTCGCTATTCCACCCTTCTCTCTCTCTTTTTCTCTCTGCATGCATAGCCATGTTTAGAGGAAAGAAGGTACCGCCTATTCACCGAAAAACACCATTCATTGTGTAGGGGTTTTTTCTCTGCATATGGCACTGGCAATTTACATGTGATAGATGGTAGAATGAATACACAGATGTATCAAAATATTTTGAACAATCATTTATGGGACTCTGTAAAAAAGCTCCAGCTTTGTGAAGGGTGGATTTTACAACAGGCTAAGGACCCTTAGAACACGTTGAAGTCTATCAGAAAATGGATAGTCAATCACAATATAAAATTATTAGAATGGCCAAGCCAGTTACCTGGCTTGAAACCCATTGAAAATGTGTGGCGTTATTTGAAAATTAAAACTCATTCAAGAGCCCCAGCGTGCATTCCAGATTTGAAGAAAATGTGTCAAGGTGAATGGCAAAAAATTCCTAAAGAAACATGCGAGTCATTAATTAAGAAGTATAAGAAGAGATTGGTTGAAAGGGAACTGAATAATGGTTATGCTAAGAAAGTATTAAATCAGAATTATCAGTTATTTCTGTTCTGTACGAATAACTTTTTTCATCCCTCAATATTTATAATTGTATATAAATTCATTAGCTACTATAATTTATTAGTTTCTTTTGCATATTCTTAGTTTATGCATGTGTATCCAAATATAGCATTGGTACATCCCATTTATGTTCGTTAGAAATTAAATAAATAAATAATTTTGACATGCACGAATACATATTTCCGCCCACTTTATATCTATCTAGTGTAGCCCCTTGTGGGTAATAAAGAAATAACTCTATATCTATCTATCTATCTATCTATCTATCTATCTATCTATCTATCTATCTATCTATCTATATATATGTGTGTGTGTGTGTGTGTGTGTGTGTGTGTGTGTGTGTGTATGTGTGTGTATATATACACATACATACATTTATATATCTATAATATAAATTTGGCATGGGCGAGCGTTGTATTCCTTCTTGTCTTGAGGTTCACAGCCAAACAGCAGGGTGGATTCACATGAAAAATGGCACACCTGTGGAGACGGGTGCATAGATTGGAATGCGGTTTTTAGTTTTTTGGTAGACCCAATAGTTACTGAGGAAATTGATCAGAACAACCTTCGTGCGTGCGTGCGTGCATGTGTGTGTGTGTGTGTGTGTGTGTGTGAGAGAGCGTGTAACTGAAGCCATTCGTACATACATACATAACCACTCTGTCTTCCCCCCTCTCTCTCTCTGTATTACCTTTTCTCCGTCAATCACTCACACATTCACTTACTACAAAGACTGAATAAAATTTCAGTTATCACTCTCTTTCTTTTCTCTCTCTCTCTCTCTCTCTCTCTCTCTCTCTCTCTCTCATATACACACACACACCATCAACATTACTCTGTCTCTTCACACACACTAAAAAAAGCTATTCATATACACACCACGCATTCTGTCTCGCACATCCCATCAAACACGCACACACCCACATACAACCACACACTCACAAACACACACGCACGCACGCACATCAATTCCTCCGCCTCACACCAACTTCAAAAGAACTCATACAACCGCGCTCTCTCTGTCTCCTTCGCTTTCACGCCGACTTCAAAAAATCCCCTTTCCCCGCAATCACATATTAAAAAATATTTTAACTTGTCCGGGCATTGCTATTGCAGACAAATTCACAACAATTCGACTAGAGAGATAAACACAAACCACCTCGTGCTGACTGCAAACTCCCGCCAAATTAGCCGCAAAAGCACACAAACACATGCACACACACACGCGTCCATTTCATATATCTTCTTTCACTTTCTGCTCTCTTATTAGACAGACGTCCAATTCAATAGCTCTCAGCTACATTTTCTTCTCTAAAACGGTACCTGTCTATTTTTTCTATAAGCGTATAACAATGACTCATTCCATACTTCTCCACTTACCTTTTATCTTCACTACGTCTGCTATTAAGTTTCAAAACTTTGGAAGTATAGTTACAAATCATTTCTGCTTTTTTTCTTACATACAATTTCCCCGTAAATTCTTACAGCTTCCTTTTTTGATGATGACTGAAATGTCAAACATTTTCTAACTGTTAAAGCAATTCTTAACGTCAACTTCTTAACGCCTTTTCTATTATTTCCTAGCCTCCATACTTACCGAGAAAATCGAATAAAACTTTTTCTAAATCAATTTCCCTCTTTGTTCCGTCATTAAAACAACCAGTTGTTCACACAGCAACAAGTGGAATACAGGATGGCAGTCAGCCACAATTGTCGCTATGCTGTCTCTCTTCTTTCACCTCATTGTGGGGTTAATTATGTTCATCTTTAGTTACAGATTGACATTCAAATTACATAATACGCAGAATTGTCGCATTAATACAGTAGAGTGTTATGGGGTAGATTTGGCTGCTATTTCTACCAGGTCTACCAACCACATATAGATTTGAACTTCATTTTCATTCATAGATTTGCATTTCAAAACTATAACATAATCTTTTCCATAACTCAAATATCGTAAAAATTTTCTACCGTGACCTCATATTTTCTATATATGAGTGTGTACCTTAAAAAACGTGATTAGACAGAGGTCCAATACAATAGTTCTCAGAAACAGTCTACGTACAAATTCTTTCTTCACAACTCCTAAAGCTGTTTTCTACGAAGATATTTTGGAAAGACATCCGCCCTTCTCCCACAATTTTCTCTCAAATTTTTTTGATTTAAAAAGTCATTTATTTGCCAAAATTCCCATTTTCGTATACGGAGATTCGGGAAAATTGCCAAAAATCGCGACGCAGCTTCTCGATGTTGGTAATGGAACTGCAGCTGGCGATACTGATGGTTTCATTCATTTACCATTTGGTAACTTTGTGCCTACTGTGGATGATTTGATTTCTTCCGTTTTTCCTGACATTGCAAATCAAAGCCATGACACAACTTGCCTACAAGGAAGAGCGATTTTGGCGATCACAATAATACAGTCGATATCAATAATAATCTTTTCCATCCGCTACCTGGAAAAAAACTCTCTTTCAAGTCCATTGACACGCATGAAAACCCGGATGATACAACCGTTTTCAAAACAGAATTCCTTAATTCCCAAACTTCCCAAACTACATGTTAAGGTTGGGGCGCCCATTATGCTGCTGCAAAATGTGGATGTTCCAACAATGTGTAACGGCACGCGCATGATAATCAAAAAAGTATACTCCCGAGTTCTGTAGGCAACCATCTTCAATGGTCAAGATGTACTTATAATTCCAATGTCCCTCACACCCTCCGATACGATCTACAAGTTTAAGCGGCTTCAATGTCCTATCAAACTTTTCTTTGCAATGACAATAAATAAGGCACAGGGTCAATCATCTCAAATGGTTGGTTTAAACCTCACAGAGCAAGTCTTCTCCCATGGTCAACTTTATGTTGGATGCTCCCGTGTTGGCAGGCCACAAAGTCTATACATTTGTGCATCAGAGGGGAAAATGAGAAACGTCGCCTACAAAGAAGCGCTCCACTGAAAAGACGGCAATTCTTCATATCTTTCAAATCACCCCAGTCATCTGCCGCCTCAAAAACTTCGTAGTCGCCGTAAGTCAATGACACACACCTTCACTTACTCATTCTATCTCTCTTTCTCTCTCGCGCACACACGCGCAACACGCACGCTCTCTCTCTCTGTCTCTCTCTTTGTCTCTTTCTCTGTCTCTCTCTTTGTCTCTTTCTCTGTCTCTCTCTCTCTCACACACACACACACACACACACATACACACACACACATACACACACA
Source organism: Octopus bimaculoides (assembly GCF_001194135.2). Classification (NCBI taxonomy): domain Eukaryota; kingdom Metazoa; phylum Mollusca; class Cephalopoda; order Octopoda; family Octopodidae; genus Octopus; species Octopus bimaculoides. The sequence goes on along the minus strand of NC_068992.1, from coordinate 32,187,160 downwards.
TACACACACACGTCCATTTCATATATCTTCTTTCAATTTCTACTCTCTGCAAATAAAATTTTTACGGATACAACTGCTTACAAAAATAGGGATTAATGTATAATTTTTCCCTATGTTCATAATTAAATAAATGTTTTAATGGTTAGGCAGAGGTCCAATAGAATAGCTCTCAGAAACAACTACTTACAAATTCTTTCTTTACAACTCCTAAAGTTATTTTCTGACA
>NC_068992.1:32185107-32186359 GCF_001194135.2 Octopus bimaculoides | reverse complement strand
AATTGCATCACTGACACATACAAAAAAGACAACACAAATTTATATAAAGAGGTGAATTTGGAAGCAAGAAGAATAACTAACAATCTTAAGATTAGCGATAGAATAGAATACCTATCTCCCCGACCTGCTTTTGTCACCCTAAAAGACCATAAAGATAATTTTAATAGAAACCCCAAATGTAGATTAATTAATCCTGCTAAGACTGAAATTGGGATTATTAGCAAATATATTTTAGACCGGATTTTAATTAAGTTAGATAGTGATTTAAATTTACGGATTTAGAAAAATAATAAGTCAGTTATAGATTGGTTTAAGGGGATTAGTAATAAGCGCAGCTGCAAATTTACGCAGTTCGGTATTGTTGATTTTTACCCATCAATATCCAGATCTTTGCTCCTAAGAGCATTAGAATTCACCAAGCAGTATGTCGACATCAATAGCTCGGAAATAGACATTATAATGCACGCAAGGAAATCACTACTTTTTCATGAAGGATCCACCTGGATTAAAAAGAGTGAAGATTCTCTTTTCGATGCACCGATGGGGGCATACGACGGGGCGGAATTGTGCACGCTTATAGGGGCTTACATTCTGCATTATCTAAAACAGGAATTTCCGTTTATAGACGCAGGATTATATAGGGATGGCGGTATTATAGTCACCCATAATTTAAACGGTCACGAACTAGATAAGCTCAGGAATAATCTTATAGCTTTCTTCCAAAGTATAGGTTTACGGATTACAGTAGATACCAACCTAAACAAAGTAGATTTCTTAGACATAAATTTAGACTTGGATTCGAATATATTTAAGCTTTACCGTAAACCAAACGACAAACTATCCTATATCAGCAGAGAATCCAACCATCCGCCTGTTATTCTTAGAAACTTAGTTAGGGTTACTGCAGACGAAGCAACATTCCGCAATGCAGCACCGTATTATGGTAGTGCTTTAAGGAATAGTGGATTCTCTGAGAGGATTCAGTGCACCCAATCTAATGCTGGCAGCAGCCCGGCACGTAGGAATAGGACTAGGAAAGTTTTGTGGTTCAACCCGGCTTTCAATATGGCCGTAAGAACGAATATAGGTAAAGAATTCTTAAAATTAGTCACTAGGCACTTTCAACCTGATCATAAGTTTTATAGAATATTTAACAGAAGAACGCTTAAGATTAGCTATTCTTGCTGCAAGAACTTCGCCTCTTTAATCAGCCAGCACAACAATAAAATAATTACCAAAAACAATAATGCAG
>NC_068992.1:32183506-32184212 GCF_001194135.2 Octopus bimaculoides | reverse complement strand
TACATGCATCTATATTATTATATATGCGTATGTGCGATTAGGTTCACACTCACACATACTTGAATATGCACATACGCATGTATAAGGTTACGATCGTAAGTATTTGCGTACATATCAACATATGTATCTATATACGTGATGCTATATACATTTTTGTATACGCATATATGTGCAATCTAAATTTTTATGCACGTTTACTATGTTCTTGCTTATCTTCTCTCTCTACTTCTTCCTTCCTATCCCCAGCCTTTCTCTCCTCTCTTTTCTTCCTTTGCTATCTTTCTTTTTTTCCATTTCTTTCTTTCTTTTTCTCTTTCTTTCTTCCTTTATTTTCTTTCTTCTTTTCCTTTTTTATGACAACTATATTCCCCCACCATCCCCTTTCCCATATTTAACGTTATTATAGATACGTTACTCTTTACCCCTCCAATCCATAGCTTAAGATACAATTTTCGTTACCAGTGCATAGGATTTTCACGCGCAAAATTAAATGCGTGTGTGCGTATATGTGTGTAGCTTTGTACTTATGTAGATCTGTACTATCTGTGCCTTGTAAATATAGGGCTATATACGTAGATTGTCTGTGCGTATGCAGCTGTGTATTTCGATGTATATATTTATATATAGATATATATGTATGTTGTGGATAGCCTTGTATACATACACGCTATTGTAATTTTAATTTAATTTAATTTTATTTTATTTT
>NC_068992.1:32182084-32182971 GCF_001194135.2 Octopus bimaculoides | reverse complement strand
TATATATATATATATATATATATATATATATGGCAAATGAAGAATACGGATGGGTAAAGAGAACCCACCTGTATGAGAAAACCTTCAATAAAGCAGTATAGGATTCTTAACCTTTCGATTTAAATGTGTACTACAATTGATTTAATATAAATCTCCGAAATGCAGAAGATTATTACAGCAAAGGACCTTAAGTCATGTAGTCAGAAAACACGTTAGAATGTGATATGAAGAAATGCTTTTAAAGAAATTGAATTTAAATGCGTATAACTCTCCTTTCTTCATTATCTATTGTCTACATGAGACCCATTGAATCAAACTGAGAATCTACCAAACAAAAGAATTACAGATTATCTGTTTATTCTAATTTTGCAAACTTTAGTTATATCAATGACATCTGCGTACGACGATAACAAACCGTAACTGCTGAAAAGTGCCTTCATCACTGCTAACATCATAGCAGCAACAACAGCACCCTGCAGATAGAGCAACAGTGGTTGCTGCGTTAGCTACTACATGGTTGGCCACACCTGCTGTAGCAACAAAGAGAACAAGCATTCCAAAAATTATCACTGACCTCATGTAATTGTAAACCAAACTCAATAGCGTCAACCGCAACATATAACACAAATGAGCAAGAAACATGGAAGTTGGAGCAACATTTCAAACGCCATCTGATAAACCACAACCTGTGAAATGCTATGAGGTGAAGGTGACGTCAAATATGTTAAACAACAAAACTTTTCCGAGCGACGGAAAGAACGGACATGTCATAAAAGCATAGAATACTGACACATTCAAGCGAACAGATGACTTCATTTTCACAAACATGCACGAGCACGAGCACGACCAGCAGCAGCAGCCCCCCACAACCTCCACCACCACCACTG
>NC_068992.1:32170750-32181561 GCF_001194135.2 Octopus bimaculoides | reverse complement strand
ATATATATATATATATAGTAGATATATGTTTATGACACTTGGCAGAAATTATTCATTACTGTCTGTATGCGTGTCATAAAGCAGGCTTCATACATTGGGACATGCTGTCAGAAGATACGTTCGATGTAGAGAATTGGTTCTTGCAATGGACGAAGAGGATTTGTAAATAATAGCGGAAATATGCTGTGAATATAAAAGATGATGAGAACACTCGCGTAAAATACCATAAATTTCAGAAGTAATATGAATCCTCTCGTGCAGCCAATGGAAATTGTTTTAATTTTGATAGAAAAAACAAAAGATATATTCGACTTGTGACTCATAAAACACAAGTTTTATCATCAACATTTGTACTGCATATCTCTAAGATGTACTGGTTGACAAAGATATTCATGTAGCTATTGCTGCAATATCGCAGTGTAAAGAGAGTGGAATGAATATACTGTATTGTACTGAAATACTGTTGCAAATATGGCATGTGTGAACCTCAGAGAAGGTTTTGGATTGAGAAGGTAGTTTATATTATAGGCGGAGTAGCAAAGGATTCTTAGTATAAACTTGAGTAGGAGGTGATATGTGATGGCTGATATATTTATTCATTATAATATTCAGTATTTAGAATAACATACCATCTTTATTAGTAAAAGACTTAAATAACGTTTGCTTCTCAATGCAGAATGGTTATGGAATATCCTATCAAGGATTCACGGTTCGTGCCATTGTTGCGATATATTATCAGAAAAGAAGTACACACATATATATATGAAAGCAGAATATGAGAGTGACTTATGATACTTATCAAATGGATTCATTCTGTAATCAATGTTTGGGCATGAACGTGCGTGTATCCCAAAAAATAAATGGCGTACTGATATATGACTTTGAAACTCCCTATCACTCAAAGCGCAAATACGTAGTCTTTCCTTTTTAATACGAGTATAAGAGATAAGCTTATGATTGCAAAGCCATTGTGCATGGAGCATGCAAATGCAACTTCACCTTGAGTTAACCAAAACACAAAAGAATAGTCCACTAATATATGCCAAATATGGTACTCAAATGATAAAAATAATAATCTAAGAAAACGTAGCTATTAAATAGGATACTTGTTTGTAAATTATTATGAAATCTCTTTAGGTTGAAATAGAAATAATTTGGATCTAATTTCACGAGATTATTTACGGCAAAGTATATCCAATTTATGTGTGTTACGAAACTGAAGAGAGGGATTTATCTCAGAAAGAAGCTTTAGCTAAACAATAGTCTGCTAAATTTCAAAACTTGAGTATTATTTGGATGTAGTATCAGATTTGAATGCTACAAAATATAAAATCACTTCTACTCCATATTTTCATATTTTAAAATTTCGTCTCGCGGGTTATATGGGAAATGAAGCAGTAGATATGTGGATAAAATTGGAAACAAAATTGCAACCAAGTATTTGATAAATATTCGTTTCCTCTTTCTTTGGTACAGACCTTGTGAGGAAACCATAGAGCATCTCGTTTTCGAGATAGTCAAAATGACGTTATGTAAAACTAAACGATTTGCGATTTACTTTTGAATAAAGAAGTGTTCACTGAGATTAGACGAGTAATAAAAAAAGTTTAGCGAAAGTTGGAGGGATCGAGAAATGGATTCCCGTATATCCTATGCAGCTGAGACTCCATTGCTTTCAAAACGAAATTTATTTCATGCACTAAAAACATGCTCATCCAAACATAAAATATTTTATTACATGGTTAATTGGATACAGGCGGTGGAAAAGTAATTTTAGATTAATGACACGCAAAGTTAATCAAGATTTTTAATTTTTTGTAGCAATGTATGCATATTCTACTTTAGGCACAGGTTGAACGTTATTTTCTGTCAAACATGGTAGCAAAATCTATTGGGAAGTGTCTGAAAAATCAAAATAAATAAGCGTGTATTGTGTCAATTTTGCTTATATCTACTGCGGTATCCGAAACCTAACCTGATTATTAGAAGTATATAATTACAACAATAAGGAAGAATCTGAAAAAAAAAAATAGAGAATCAAAGACAGTACATTAGTCAGAGACCAAGCCAATAGGAGAAAGCAAAAATGATATTAGGTAAGCGATATATAATTTTGAAGAGATGTTTAATACATTTCATTTTTATATTAAATATTCAACAAGAAGGTAAAATATAGATATGATTGTAATGACAGCTAAATAATTGATAGCATTAGAAGATGTATACTTTGACGCATTCAGTAGCGCATACATGCAGAGAATTTCATTGCATATCAATCAATCGCAATTTCTATGCATTTGACTTCAACAAAATAATACATTCATCTACGTTATATAAATACACACTCGTACACAGTATACGCAGATATATACGTATGTGCTTCATGAGAATATTTGTATATGTATATGGGAAATTATGCATATACATATACAACGCACCCACACACACATATAATATAACAAATATCCAAGCTTGCTTTTGACAATGAAATGAAATAACAGTTACTGAATTAAGTTATTGATTAGTTGTTTGATAACTTCAAATGTTGTATTTGTATTAGGTTTTAGGAAAGGTAGCTACGTAAAATGAAATTTCAATGGAATCACACCTCGTTTCAAAAATATATAAAGATGTCTATGAGGACATTGTATCTTCTATTTGTTACAGATTTTTCTAAGTTTCGTATCTTTATCATTTTATTTACTGCGTATCGTGTCTCGGACACCTTATTTTCTGAGTTTCATATAAAATACTGTTCTCTCTCTCTCTCTTTCTGTGAACTTGATCTTTAATCAACAGATTACGGTTTTTTATACATTGCTCGGCTAACGAATAACAGTGAATTATCAGTTAATGGGACAACTAATTTCAGGCAACACTTATACCCATGTCTTACGCGAAATATTCTTATGGATATGTATATCACAACTAATCTTCTCCAGTGTCACTGCCGTTATCCTTTTCCTGACAGTGTATCTCCCCTATCTCCTTTGATACAACTAACTCAGGGAGTCTTGTATCAGATCCAGGTGGAGCCACTATAAACAACTGATATTCATATCCAAAGGAACTGACCAGCGCGAAAACATTTATCCTTTTTCTCACGCTTCACACCGACTAAGCACGATGTCCTGTAATGTACTTTTCCTTAGCCTATTCAAGATACTATCTCCACGAGATCGCCTAAACGCACCGAATTATTTGTGATTACTCAGAAGGCTATATCTAAACTTACAGAAGCCATACATGAACTTCTTTTTTGGTAAATATATTTCCTTCTTCGTTTCTTTTGTCTCGTGTGACTTTTTGCATTTCATAAATAGTACCTTTTCCATCCATTGCCTCTAAATACACATATTCACTTATTTTTTAAAATACATATTCATTCTACCTATATTTCAGTTCATTTCAGGTAATCAATTGCAAATGTCATTTTCTCCACCATAAAAATTTCTCATTTCCGCGTTGGAATCAATAATGTATGTTAATTTCATTAAAAGACGCGCGTACGTATGTGCATGTACAGATAGTGATGAATACCTAAACATATTTCACATTAAATACTTTTCTACAAATTTAAACTACTGTTTTTAAGCATTTCGCCACATCAACACTCCATGCAAACACTGTGCCATTCCTTGATGTCAGCTTCGAAATATGTATGCAACTATTCAAATTACTCCCCGCTTCACACGCACTTCAAGATAACATGTTTTAGTATCTTTACTACTACATACCACCATGCATCAGTGCATGCAATCTACATTATCATCTTTTACTAACTGTATATTCACTAACACACAAGTTCGTATACATATTATTCATTCAGAAAATACCTCAAGATTGCACAACTAATTTGGAATATTACAGTCTAAAGTGTTGCCTAATTTTACCAAATTTCTTCCCAGTAATAATTTCCGACTGAAACCTTCCTCTCTATGTAGAAATATATTTTACACTTATTTCCATTCATGTGAACTATATTCTCCAATTTTTTTAGTGTTATTTCTTATTCCAGAACCTTACTTTACCTTGTTGAATATAGTTTTATTATACTACTCAATTTTTGTCGATCATTATCGAATGTGGGAATCTGACCAAACACCGCAACTCGTCTTCTGTAAGTTTCAAGGAAAATTGTCCAAAATTTGATTCATCTTCTTTTCCTTTCCCGAGCAACATATTAACATTGTCTTTCTAGAACCATTCGTCTCTTTTATTTATTTTTGATATAATTCAGCTCGTGTTTTAGGTGACATTAATGTCTGAGCTAGTGCTGGTATAAGCTGATAACCACATGATGTATTAGCTTACTATATTTAGCATACAATTGCTACACTAGCCCCGAACCAAATTACACACGTAGGGAATTGCTAGCAAACTCGAGATATCAAGAGCATTTTCTTATAGCCTCCAGTGTACTTCTAATTACACATTATAGAGCTTAAGTGAAATATAGATAAAAACGGCCACTGAGTTTAGAATCATAATGTTATATATGCTTGTCATTAATGGACAAATTATGATGTATATCTCAGAGAGAATCATATATATTGATCACATTTTAAGCGTCTTCGGAAAATAAAGCTAGGGTAACTAATTATTGATGTATTCACACCTACATCAATGTAGTCTAAAACCAGGTGTACAAAACAACGTTTGATGACAAATGAAGATGAAATCTTTTGGAATGTATAATATCGCCGGTTGAAAGAAATGCTCAGTACATTGCTGAATTAACTTGTCAGTTAGCTTCATTAGCACATTACTGATTAATTAAGTTGTATTTATTATGAACAGAGATTGTGAGGTTGTAAGAAAATAGGATACTATAACAAATATATAGATATATCTACTGGCTATGTCGCTTTTTCAGCTTTAAGAAGAAGATTTGGCGAAAATTTCTCCCAAAAATCTCCTCACATTTTAAAAACAATATACCAAAAGAGAAAAAATTCAGGTGTGCTACAATTCAGAAACATTAAATAAATAATGTTAATCTAATCCAATTCTATAGGAAAGACCTTAGCACAATTAAAAATGAGCAACATACAAATCCACTTATTTTCTTTTAAACGAACATCGCCAAAGGAAATATACGTGCAATCATCACTGCAAAGATGCTGCTTAAGAATAATTTAAATTTCTGCCAGAATCAACTTGAAATGTATATGCACGAGCGTATCCGAAAATCATGACTCTTCAACACAAATTTCCTGCAAGCACATCTCAGGAAATATAGCCACGCATCACTGTACGTAGAATCACATTCCTATGATGTTATCGTTGTGAACTTATCATTGCATCAGAATGGTCCAGGACTTGAAATGTTTTCGTAGTCGCTATACTTGATGTTATCTAAACAACCTTAAACAAAAATATACAAACCTGATAATACCTGAACATAGTGGGAAAACGCAACATAAAAGAAAACAAATATTCCATATGAGGATGGTTTTTGTCTTAGAAATTTTTGAGATGAGAGGGAAATGTACACCGCTTTACATGCTCAAGGGAAATGCTAACGTGTAGATACTAATCATGGATTTAATGAATAGCTTTAACACTTTCTTCGGGGCAAACTTAATACAATAAAAATGTTTATTAATTGTGCTTATATAGCCAAGACTTTATTACATTATAGGGGATTGATGTGATTGGCATTTCATATGCTATAGTATAGTACGTGTCAAATTGTCCGATTTCTATTATAATATATATTTAACTGATGGTACAAATCTATATTTGATACTGAAGAAACTTGTTAAATAATATGCATTTTACACAATTAGATAGAATAATCAGGACAAAATTGTCAAAACAAAATCATTGAAAACAAGCATTATAAATTTTATTTCTATCATGAGAGGCTGAAATGAAAAGATAGAACCAAATTTTATGGAAATAGCTATGGGAATAGTTATGGGAGCCAAATTTTATGAGAATAGTTTTCCTACTAGATTTTACGTTGACAAATTGCTATCAATCTAATAAGCTATGTCATTGATCAACTACAGCAATAAATAAGTCGCTATCTTCTTTTAACATTCATACAGCATTAGAAAAACAGATAAAGAATATATATACATGTACGTGGGTATAAGATGAAAGAATGTGATTGTTTATGTACTTATGCGCATCTACCTACATGCGATGGTTTACATCTGTATATACGAAGGAAACGAAAATAGCTTACATACATGCGTATGTCATGTGTGCATATACGTTCATATATATAGCGATCAGTGTGTGATTTAAAAAAAAATTGCGCTTGTTTTCCGATGTCCCATAACTGGAACAAACAACTGAAAAAGGAAATCAATTCGATGGAACGTTCCGAACTGAACATGAAAACTGCAAATATTAAATTACAGGAAATATCAATAAATTACATCATATAGTGTGATGAAGTGTAAAACCACTGACGAACAGAAAACATTGCCTTCTTGATATTGAACTAGTCAATATCACATACAGTTACATATATGCGCATACAGACAGATTCTGCAACAACCTTACGTCCGAACAAAAACAAAATGAATCATATATGTATATATGTATATGTGCATACACACACACACACGTACACACACACACACACACACACACACACACACACACAACACACACACACACATGCACACACACATACACGCACTAGAACATATGCATATAAATTCATGTACTTCGCTTTCTCCTATCTACTGTTGAAATATATCTACAAACAATGTAAGAATATTTCAACATGTCCTATCAATGGATTTCTGTATATAATAAAACTAACGATTTACATGATGAATTTTACATACAGCTTATATAGTTTCATTGTTAGGTTTACAGATCTGATTTCAAGTATATTAGCTCCATTCAGCTGAAAAAGCTCAGATTGTGCAAACTATTACATAAGCTGTCACTTACATAACCAGTCTCACATACAAATAAGTGTACATATCCAAATGTCAAACCAGGAAATGGAAGGCGTAAGTAACGTTACAGTCGATAATAGATATTCGGTTTCAGAGTGAATGTATTGAAATTTTCGCATCTAATTTGTCAAGCGTCCAACACAAGTGCGCGAGTGTGTGTGTGTGTGTGTGTGTGTGTGTGTGTGTGTGTGTGTGTGTGTGTGTGTGTGTGTGTGTGTGCATAACTTGAAATACATACGGACACATACAAATATATATGTACGTATGTATACACACGTGTGCTTATATGAACATATATGCATTATACATATATTCATCTATATCTATATTTATCTATCTATTGATAGATATGTATATATGTATATATACCCACACACATATATAATGCATGTGTGTGTGTGTAAATTTTTTTTCTGAAACACCTATATTAGAGCGGCTGGTTTTGCATTGAAAACTACTTTATATGTAAAATTTCCGAGAAAATTCCATATATTGCAATACTGAATTGCATAATATTAATATAAACTAATAAAAACATTTATTTATGAATTTGTTTTAGAAGGTTCGTGATGTGAAATCATGAACTGATATTAATATATTTTTGATGGTCATTTATTTTTCTTGCCAAATAAAAACACACGCTATATATCTTCGTTCATAACTTGTTTATTATTGTTTTTATTTTATCTTATGTCCATTGTCTCATAATCTTTCGTCACACACACACATACACATACACATTTATATATACATATGGGGGAACAGAAATAGATGTGAATGGACACACATATATATACTGTGTGTATCTGGGTGCGTGTGTGGGCACACAGCGGGCACCTTTCACTCCTCTACGAAATCCACTAATGAACGCTTAGTTGTTTCGATACTATAGTACAAGACACTTGCTAAATGTGCCACGCTGTGTGACTGAACCGGGAGTTATGTCATTCCGCCCATCCATCTTATTCACCCACTGTTTCTTGGAAGTTCTTGTGGGCAAACTTTATAGGCACCGCCTCAACGAGGCTTATTTCGAAACAAACTTCAGTATATTTATAATTTCAGTATATTCCTAAAACTAAATAACCGAAATTATGTATTTTATCCAATCATCTCATTCTGAGCCTGTCTAAGGTAGCCTACCATTTGGCTTGGCTCGGTGTATCAATTTTGCGATTCTTTCCTGTTTTATTCTTATCACATCACTCAGATTAAACATATATATATATATATATACATTTATGCCTGGATATGTTTGTGTATTTATTATCTCTCTGAAGTCTTCTCTTTTTCGGGGTGTTTAGTTTGAAAGATGCTTTTAATATTATGTCATGCCTGGATAATTTTTATGCTGCAGGATTGATATCAGTTAATGAGATATATTTTAATATTTTTCAGACTTTACCTCGATGTATGTGATCCATTAGTTCTTTATTGCTTGCGTTTATAGCTGTGTAATTAATGATTCCTTTTGTTTTGTTCGTGTCGTGCTGTTTAATCTCGATATCCTTGCGTGTGGAATGTAGGTGGTGCTTGTGTTTGTAATGTTTCCGCCTTCGGTAGTGCTGTTAATGGTGACAAGGATGATGGTATTAATTTTGCTGTAGCAGCTGATGTCGTGTGTAGTCATGGTGCATTGTTCACCAAAAGCTTCTCATCCAGCTATCGGTATCTGCTATATTTTGTATTAGTATATTTTGGTCTCATTTAATTTTCTTTGTGCTGGCTGTTTTTTTCATTAATTCTCGTCAACGACTCCTTCACTACTTATCCGTATATGAGTGATCCCGTGCGAACGAAGAGGGCAGAGCTTTAGAGGAAACTGTTGGTAAAGTTAATGGTGTCGTAGTGGAAATACTGGATATCTTTCAGCTATGATTTTCTTTTTGTTATTGACGTAGAAACTGTTGAAATGATTAGTATCCGTACCCTTGTGTCATCGAAATAGCCTAGTTTTCAGCTTCATCTGCAGTTGATTACCGTCCTGGATTTGAATGAGGTTATTGACATTCAGGGTTGGTTGTTTTTTTTTTGTGTCATAGGTTTTACTTTCAGAAACTTGTTCAAAGTTAACCCGAAACTATTCTCTCGGGGAAATCATTTATTTTTGCTTACCAATATGTTCGACATTTCAAACCGAACATTTCACAAACCGCAAGAAATCTAGGGATATGTCTGCGATTTTTACTCGAATCACTCTGCTTCGCAAGTAAATCGCTATCAGTGTGGTAAGACGCTGGATGTACGTTTCCGTGTGAGATATAAAATGTTTATACGGAACTTATGGTCAGGTGCCATAAATTGGTACATTTGTGTGTATTCCTTAAACAGATGTTGGATTGATTTACAACTGTTTTCTATAATGTGTGTCTTGACGTCAATAAGCGCCAACACAAAATGGTTTTCCTTTCGGTTTAGCCTACAAAACATGGTGGTGTACTGAGAGCATTTTTCCCAGTTGTAGCTTGTGGATTTGTTTCTTTCCCACTTTTAAATATTCATCTTTATTCTTTGGTGAGGAGGAATCAAGAACGTCTAAAATTTTATAGAATGAATCCTTTATTTACAAAGTTATCACTGCAGATGCTATTGCTCTTTATGGTATCCTCCTCCTCATGGCCTTCATTGTTTGTTCTTGGGTTTCCTGGCGGCGGTTGTGTTGGCAATGATAGCAGTGTCAAATTTAATCCTACTGCTGATAATTTTACAACCTTGATTGACATGTCTTTGTTCTTGATGCAGCTACCGTTGTTATTGATGTTGTTGCTGTTGTTCTTGCCACTGATACTGCTGCTACTATTTATAATTAAAAGTACTCTACAGTACGACATGACTGCGAAAGAGCTTATCATCTTCAAGTCCTCCTCTTAGCATTCTCTGCTGCTGACAGGTCGACAAAGACAACGCCATTTAGAATTGTTTTCTATATTTAGAAAAGTGCCCATTCGTTTAAAACCATACCACTCTAGGGTGAGAAACACAACCGGTTTATGGATCCCTTAAGGAATTGGTACAATAAGAAGCAGGCCAAAGCAATTAAATCAACAAACTCACATTACAAAATAAGAAACAAATCAATTTGCAAACCCGCTGAGCTTCAGCAGCATGGGACCTTTGACGATAAACAACTAAAACAATAACGAAAATAATATATGTTATACAATTTTGACACAGGGACGGCACGCTTTTAGGGCATGGAAAAATCGTTAACATTGATGCCAGTACTTCACTGCTACTTATTATATAGACCGCGAGGGTTGAACTGCAAAGTCGACTTCGGTGGAATGCAAACTAAGTACGAAAAGACGTGTAAAATACATTTATGCATCTTATCCTCTGTATCTAGTATTCTACTTCGTAGCCGGGATTTCTCAATCTCAAGCTGATACTTGAAAACAACAAGCCGGACGTGGTAGGTAGTGATTGATAAGGGGAAGTACGAGTACTCTATAATTGATGTTGCGTGCAATTTTGACCCAAGAATAGTCAAGAAACGAGGTGAAAAAATACACAAATACAAGCATCTTAAATACGAGATAGCGCAACTGAGCAAAACGAAGGTGAAGTTAATACCTACTATTATGAATCACTGGAAACAGTAACGAAAGATATCAAGAGGAATATACAAGAAAGAGGAATACGTTGCCCAGTAGAGGTGCAATAAAAGGTTTACGTCCTGGAAACGGCCGGAATGAACAGGAAAATATTAAATAGTTGAAAATAAAGGCTTACATGGTGTTGTTGTCTAAAATTAGGAGGCCAGGTACGAATGCAGGTCTCCAGTAGTTCCAAAAAAATCTGAGTCAAAAGAATGATGATGATGATTATGATCACGATAGCAATAATAATAATAATAATAATAATAATAATAATAATAATAATAAT
>NC_068992.1:32162088-32167925 GCF_001194135.2 Octopus bimaculoides | reverse complement strand
AAAAAATAATAATAATAATAGCATTTCTAATGTGTTGACTCACCTTCGCACGCTTTCTGTTTCTTTCTCACTTTCTTTCTCACTCTATCTTTAACTCTGTCCCCTCTATATCGTTGGAACCTTTCTGAACTGGTACTGTATATATGTACACACATACACACACACACACACACACACACACACACACACACGCACACACACACACACACACGCATATACAAATATGCACACAGTGTTCGAGGTAGTTTTACTTTTGATGGACTCTTTAACTGTGGTTTTCTGATTTTTATATTTTTTTGTTTAACTTTGTCATTTCGAAGTTGTGTTTCAATACGCAGGTAGATGCAAATGGAACCATTTTGATTTCTTTTCTCTTATCGTTAGTAAGAAAAATTACACACACATCGTTTTTATTTCCGATTATTTTCGTATCGTTCTATTCAGCGTTAGATACTTGTTTGCTTACTGTATAAACCACAACATGCACCTAATATCTTTGTTCCACGAATAAATTTACCGGAAATCTTGAAGACCCGATATCCCAGATGCATTTCACCACCTCTCCTTGTTAATGATAGTGTATATAGGTCCCAAATCTGTCATGGCTGTGAATATGTTCCTTCTTACTGGTTCCAATTGTTACTGATAGCTTCCATGTGTTGAAATGGAATATTTGTGACGTTAAGAAAATTGATAGAAATTTACGCAAACTGCTGTTTTTACCTTCCAACAGCTTAATGAGGACGATGACATTTGGACAACATTACAAATGCAGCATGATAGAGGAGGTTAATTATCACGCCACAATTAACGATTTGATGCCTAGCCTCATTGAAAATCACTAGAAGCTTGACAAAATATTTATTGGTTTCACGAAAAATACCCAGTTTGGACTGCCTGAGGGATGTGTGGGGAAACTTTGTCGCAAAGGAAGTAAAATAAAAGACATAAGCGCATGAAGAATTTGTAGGTGAGAACAGAAACCCTTGCATGGCAAATATGTTGCACGTACCATAAAAGTTCCTGTTGACCAGAAGCACACATATAACAAGATACGAAGCTCAAGGTTAAAGGCAGAGGGTGAGGACTAGATCTCAGCCACTCAAGATCAAAGTTTATTGACACGGAACTACCAAACCAAAGTAATAGAAAAGGGAATAGATCCTAAGAGCTTGTTCTACAATGAGGATATTGAAAAGTGGATCATTTCATTTCTGGATGTAACGCTTTAGCATCAACAGAGTAAAATGAAACCCTGACAGATTTGTCCAGTATCGATACTGATTAATATGCCGGCATTATGAAATCAAATTTGATGAGAAGTAGTATAAACACCAACCTGAATTTATAACTAGGACTTTCCATGATATACAGACTGAATAATCACATATAAGATATGAGATGCTGTTGGAAACGATCAAAATAAAAAAAGTTGTTTATTAATTTACATGAGTAGACCTTGTGGGCATCATATAGCAGCAAAATAATTTGACAAAAATAAGATGTATGATCATTTGCCCATTGAAATTACACCAAAATGTGGTATCTTAAGGAAGTTACAATACCACCAATTATAGGAGCACTGGGAACGATATCATAAAGTAAGTGGTAATATATGAGAATTATTCCTTGCTTACCATCTCTGCAAGGAGTAAAAATGATTAGTTTCACTGAGCAAAGCATGATAGCTCTGAAAACAATAACCTTTCATGTAACCAATCCTTCTACAATTAAAATTCATTTGATTCTGTAACTAAATAATCCTCTGCATTTATTTTAATGGCCTATCAATGTATAGAGTGAGTTAATTTGTTGGGAAAAAATTGGGAAAGAAAACTGAAGGAAGAGGACGGAGAAATAACGAATGTAATAATAATAATAATAATAATAATAATAATAATAATCATAATGATGACGATGATGATGATGATGATGATGATAGTGATAAATAAATTCCAAAAAATCTAATTATAAAAAAAATGGGCAAAAAGATGGCACCGGGACCAGATGGAGTTCAAGGTTACTGGGTCAAGAGATTTGGTGAATGTCATGCGCGAATGTCTGTACAACTCAATACCTTGTTATATGCTAACCAAATAACACCAGAGTAGTTGACAATGGGTAGGACAGTCCTGTGCTTGACAAGCATCCAAAAAGGCGATATGGTAGACATTTGCAGGTTGATATCCCACTAATGTGGAAATTATTGACTGTAATAGTCGCAGAGTCAATGTAACGGACATCTGGTCACAAATTAAAGTCTGCCACATGAGCAGAAGTGTTGCAAGCGTAAGTGCAGAGGTACCAAGGATCAACTCCTGGTAGATAAAACTGTGCTAAGAGACTGCAAGTGGAGAAAAACTAATTTAACCATGTCATGGATAGATTATCGTAAGGCGTACGATATGATCCCACATTCTTGGATTAATAAAGTTACGAACCTATTTGGTATTGCATTGAATGTTGAGTGATTGCTTGGGAAAAGGATGGCGAAGTGGAGGACGGAACTGACAGTATATGAAAGAAGTTTAGGGACAACAGAAATTAGGAGAGGCATCTTTCTCACTGATCTTTATATTCAGCACGATACGACTAACACTGATTCTGAGGAAAGCAAAGGCTGTGTATATATTCAAAAACCGCCGACATGTCAACCACTTATTTGTCATGGATTACATCAAATTTTACGGTAAAGATGAATCCCAAGTCAGTTCTCTCGTTGTAGACTTTCAGTGCTGACATCAGAATGGCGCTCGGACTGTAAAAGTGTGGTCTATTAGTCTTGAAGAGAAGCAGAATCAAACGTGTGGACGGGCTAGCGATACCATCGGATGAGGTTTGAAGCAGGTAGAAGAGATGGGGTATAAGTATTGGGGATAGGGGAAATGGATAAATTAATGGAGACAGAAATTACAGAAAAATAGAAGTTGGAGTACTTTAAGTCGAAATTTAATTGACTGAATATGATTGAAAACGATAGAGCATGGTATGTAAACAATGTCGCAGAACCGCTATTATTCGAAGTAAAAAGATCAAGCTTGTGTAGAATGGAAGATTGCAAAGATAAAGCACCGTACAAGAACTGGAGACATAATTAAACCGAAAATAGATGGATAAAGAAAGGAATGCATGGTCAATTATATAGGGATGTTGAAGATAAGACAGACGGAGAAAAAAGATGGCTATGGATAACTAAAAGTGATTTAAAACCGAAAACCGAGGTTCTAATCTGTGCTGCCCAAGAGCAAGCATTTTGTACCACTTACATAAAATGCATAATAGACAACACATCAGAAAGTGATCAGTGCAGAATGCTGGAGAAATTTGTGTATTCTTATGGCATTTTCCCAGTCAATGAACGCCACTGGCCTAGAAATAATACAAGATACTTAATGGCAATACAGGAAGGATTATCCATTGGACACTTTGCAACATGTATGAACTTGACAGAGCAAAAAGTAGTATGAACATAAAACTGAAGGCATCATCGAAAATTACAATGCAAATATCCTATGGGCTTTTATCTTTCAGTGCGACCATGAGAGACAGAATAGGAAACCGAACATAGTATTAACTGAGAAAGAAAGTAAACGATGATGAATCAGAGATGTAGCATGCCCAGATGACAACAAGGTATGAGATGAGGAAGAAAGAATGTTCGATAGATATGACAGTTTAGCTTGGTAAGTTACGAGGTTGTGGTCGCTGAAAAATGACGTAGTAGTAACAATAATTGGTGGAGCCCTAGGAACAATGAGTAAAACTTTTGAGAAGTACATGGAACAGTTAAGGGCTGCAATAAGGATGGAGCACTTGGTGAAAAAAGCACTGCTTTGAACCGTTCAAATACTATGGATGGTCCTCGAAAAATAAGAGCTGTTACCTTAGATCACTCGTAGTGAACAGCTGGCTGCGCAGTACATCTGCAGCGTTAGAGGCTGTGCAAAGACAATAATAATAATAATAATAGTAATAATAATAATAATAATAATAATAATAATGATGATGATGATGATGATGATGATGATGATGATGATGATGATGATGAACCCCTCATATAGTTCCAGGCAGTGGATCTCATGGGTTTTGATCTTAATTGATTGAAAGTGTTATGTACATTTTTTTTTGTCTTGGTATAAAAGATGGACTATAAAAACATTCTGCTTAATACCATCTCCAGTTGAGCATGTCCCTTGGTTGTTGAATATGTGCATCTCTTATCGCGAGCAGAAGTAATGGAGGAGCATCATAGCCACGTGTTGAGAGGTATTAAGTTGGGGTTTGAGTAATTCACCTCTAGAAACATGGGTGTTTCGTTCAACATCCTTAAAGAAACCTTATTCAGAAACCTGTTTCGCGGGATGGGCCACTCGACCTGATGAAAATTCTAACTGGGCCGCACCTGCAATATGATGTGTTGTTTATCTCGATATGAGGTCACCATGTCACACACATATGGTTGTAATGTTTGTGCGTGGTTTACCCTTATCAGACAGGTAATCATGATGCGTATACTGGACTTCGTATATTTTACCCTTGTGTCACTTTGATGGCATGCATAGCTTTCACATTCAATGATGATGATGAGAAGGAGGAGGAGGACAATAACGATGATAAGGACGATGAACAGGGGGAGGAGCAGGAGGAGGATAGTCGCATTATTTCGGAATATATTTATTTTGTTTTACCGAATACATCAAAATATGTTTCATTACAAATTTAGATACTAATATCAATAGAAGTCGAAGATAAAAATAAACGAGTTTCAGGCAAAATCTGAAATAGAAATAATAAAGTGCGAAGAAAACTATGCTAAACCTAGCTGTCCATCGAGATGAGGTTATATGCATAACTTACGCTGGTTGACTCTGCACTGCTGATTTCCCCTTACAATTCAAGTTAACAGCTGCCCAGCTGTGATATGTGCCCAAGGAGGTTGAGTGGTTTGCACTGAGTGTCGCTGACCATAGTCTACAGCAACGCTTTTGCAATTAGCTCTGGTATGTATTACTGAACACGACATTCGATCTGGCATATATAACCTGTTATTCCCTCTCTTAGTTGTTTGTTGCGTAATTTCTCCTTTTCTCTTTCTTTGTTTCCTTGGTGAGGTAGTTGTGTTTTACTTCTGGAGAACTTGATCATCTCTATTTAAAATGCTTCTTCTTAATTTCCGTAATTTAAAATTGTCAGTAATAAATATTATCATTGGCTCCTTCAATAATTACGCGACATGTAATAATGGCATTCCTGTATTCTATAGCTACTTATTCATTACATCGCATACATTATACATGCTTATCAATTGCTTTAACTCTTTGAATGAATCGTGAAAATTTTAGTTTATTTCGAAAACACATACATAGGATTTTTCTGATTATAAATATTAAGCATTATTCCATATTTGTTTTAGGAAACTAATTTCTTTCTCTGTTAGAATTATATTATTTCTCGTTAAATATATATATTCCCACAAAAAGAACAGGAAATACTGATAAAGCGAAACCGGTTGTTTGAAGTGTTTTCAGAGACGAAATAACTATTTGTAAAACAAAATATTTGTTACCATCGTTTCACAATAATAAATATATTGAAACATGACAAACAATTCTAATTTTGTAATGGATTTTATGAGAAGTGTGATTGATATATTTATAGTGTAACAAAAAAAAAAAATCAGTCAGAGAATTTATTTTCCCGTACGTATATATATATATATATATTTCAAGTGATGTTTTTCTTTATCATTCGTGAAATTTTAATTTTAAAACCTTTCATATATCGTTATTTTTCTCAGTAGCCCAAAGAATATCTATTCGTATTAATATTACCAGTAT
>NC_068992.1:32160486-32161664 GCF_001194135.2 Octopus bimaculoides | reverse complement strand
AGATATACTTTTGGGTGTGTTCATGGTATAAGATTACAAGTTTGCAATCTATGAATTGATAGACTGAAATCGTATTAAACTGTTACCTTAAGCTAGCGTTTACAGCAAAGAAATAAATCTAGTCTCAAAAAAGAAAAAAAATTGAAGCAATAAAACAGTAATGAATTATTTGGTGAATGTTGCATTATCATCTATTTTGTGATATGATGGTGAACTGCTGAAGATTGACCTTTTGGGCACTGGGCAACATGTAGTAAAATTTCCGTCGAAGTGTCGATGTTAATACTGATGTCGGAGAATAATATTCCAAATAAAAGACAGGAAATGGCGGTAAGATGTAAACATTATTTAACAAAACCTTTACATTCCCTCTATAATTATTCATTTAAACACCTTGATTTTGGCCAGTGGTTTAGAGCTAATAGCATATTTAAATTACACGCTAATCATCAAATCTCTTTTTGAAATGTTTTTTTCTTTGCATATCGATATTTAAGTTATTTTTAATTATTTTAACATTCAATTTATTTGATTTTAATTTCGGTAATTATAATTTTTAGTTTTACATTTGAATCCCTCACTATGCGTGATAGTACAAACGACCGAATTATCTGTAGTGAATATAAAATTTGAGAGTGTCTGACCTGCATAAAAAGGAAACATTTTTGTGTGTGATGGCCCATCTACAAACACAAATGATTTAATGGCAAGCATTTCCTTATTTTCGATAATTCTCTGCTTAATCTTTTATAGAATGCCTCCCTCCTCTATTATTTTAATTACTTCCCCCTCATCCTTTCTTTCCTTTTCTAGACTTTAGTCCTCTTCCATATTATCACTTTCCTCCACCTTTCCTCTTTATCTATCTTCACCACTCACCACCACCACCACTGTGCCGATACCATTCCTTCAGTGTTCTGTTTTGCTATAATCAGAAATGCTTCTGACGAACGTAGCATTATATTTTTAGGTAGTTCAATTTGTCTCAACTGGTTCGTAGAGCGATTGAATAAACTTACGAATGATTAATCTATAATGACTACTAGAAACATCTGTAACTCAAATTTTCTGAAAAAAAAGAAAAGTATGCATATATCATTATTTACGAGGTGCCTGGTATGTATATAGTATGGGCGTCTGTGTGTCTGTGTGTAATTGTGTGTGTGTATATATACACA
>NC_068992.1:32157682-32160257 GCF_001194135.2 Octopus bimaculoides | reverse complement strand
ATATATATATATATATATATATATATATATATATATATATATATATATGTTGGCACACAAAACACGCATCCATATATTAATATGAAGTCAACGTGTCTAAGTCTAAACATAGTGACATCTCCAATAGGTTAATTTATTAATAAAATCAAATTATTAATTACCAATAATATGATTTGAATACTAAAACTGAATGGAGAATATATATGCAGATGTCTCACATTTTGCGGTACCTTATATTTTCAAGTTTTCCCCCGACCAAACAAGTCAATCAATCAATAAAATCTTGATAGACAGTATTCGTGTGTAGCACTAGAATTTGTATGATTGTAATTATAAATGTACTGTTTCGAAATATTTGAAGTATCTTGTAACAAGCTGAGAAACTTGCAAAATTTTGACTTAACTGCTAGTTTTATTTGTTTGCCGTAATCCTGATTACCGGTGTGGCTTTGTCTCCTGAAGACCCAGATTATTGTTTCTATGTTATTGTAATAATATAAACATTGTTTTTATTATCAAAAGTATATTTTCACATAGGTATCAGTCTGTGAATGAGGATGAGTAAGAAATTAATGCAATTTTTTTTTCCATTACTTTTTGAATCACAGTCATACACGCGAAGATAAAACACAATGGAGTGGAAATATGAATTTCGTTACTTACTGTTACATTCTAATAATTTGAGCAACATAATCTCTATCGTTAAAACAATGAATGTGAAAAGCTAGGATATGGTTTGAGCCGGACAACGTATCACACACTTAGACACACACAACTATGCACGCGCACATACATGTATACACAATCACATATCTCTGTGTGCGTGTGTGTGTGTGTGTGTGTGTGTGTGTGTGTGCGTGCCCGTGTGTGTGTGTGTTGACGTCATAAGGATTTATAAACGTTCGAGAGAACATAATTTTTTTGTGCCACTGTATCTCGAAGGATATAAATTATCTATATAACATGTAAACGGGAAAAAATCAGCATTATCCATTATACCGTCCAATAATTCTTCTAGTATTTACCATTTGAATACCTAAGCGTCTTGAAACAAAACGGGAAAGAAAATAATTAATACAATTAAAATTTTAATCATATCTTCATTAGCCAAAGCATAGGAATGAAAATGGCACACGAATCAGAACAAATAATCAAATGCAAACGTTGACTATTTACCAGAACATCTACAGACTTACATGATCTTTAAACGCAACATTAATGTATGCCATCAATTTCAATGCATGTATCGAATGTTAGATTAGACAAGTCAAACTCACCTGAAGAATAAGATGACAATAAATACGAGATCCGTACAGAAATCGCAACCAGTGAGCATTTGGACATATGTGCATCAACCAAATTTCCCAAACTGCCAATCTTCCCTCTTCATCAATGTGTAGACAATACCACAAAGACGTAAAAATGAAGAAATTTTGCACGTTAACATTTGAAACTAAGGTTTAAAAGGGTATGAAAACATCAATAATATATGACTCACCATATATCACAGTTGACGGAATTGACATATTTTTCTTATATGTTAATTGGTTACAGTTTGATTTTGGACGTGGCAAATTTTAATTAGCGTCGTTTCATTTCAGACATTTTCACTGACTCCCCTTTACCTTTCTCTTGTGTGATGTCTGTGCTTGTGCGTGTGTATGGGGGGTATGTATGTGCTTGTGTGTGTGTTTGTGCGCACGTGTGTGTGTTTTGCGCGCTGTTGAATGTCTGTGCTTGGTATGTTTCTTACATTGTTTTATTTAACACATGCGCACTCATACATACATGCACATGTACATGCGCTAAGGCATCCACCTTCTCCTTTCTTTCAACCATTTTGTTATTCACTCCCTCCCATTCTATTTATAACTTGCTCTGTAAATACAATTTATTGAAATAGCCACAGCGAAAATTGAGGGAGCAAATTTTCATTTTGTTCCGTTTGAGATTTTTCAGGAATTTTAACTGCAGTTATTCAGAACCACCATCCACTCCTAAAAGTTCAAAGTAATATTTCTTTTTCACCCGCTTTGACAATATTTTGTTAACAAAGACAGAATCATACAGTAAAATTATACATAAAATCTGAAAATGTCACCATACGTTGGTTAATTGAGATTATAGCTGCTCACGCCACAACTGGCCACAGAAAGGTTAAAACGCGAATTCTGACACGACATCCACCTTCCATTAGAATGCCTTTGATTGAGATATGACATATCCACTGGATTAGAGCCTTTGCCTGTCTTATTTATGCGACTGTCTAGTGTCTCTGATACACGGACGTAGCTAAAGGCTGACCAAAAATAGTTTTATCTCTTCACGTTCACCTTTCTAAAGGAATCAACGAATAAGTTATCTGATAATGATCTCAGCGACATTCTCTCTTTAGAAACAAACAACGTTGAATAGTCATACAGTCTGTGGCACCGCTGTAACTTCCTCAAAATATACTTTTGCTAAACCGACAAATTTGAAGTCAGGTAATTGTGTGTGTATAAATATATAAAGAGAGAGAGCAAGAGAAAGTAGAGGTTAATATATACATACATACTACATATATATATATATA
>NC_068992.1:32152134-32156334 GCF_001194135.2 Octopus bimaculoides | reverse complement strand
CATGCATATACCGGGCAGGGGTTATGTTGAATATATAAGCCCCAATAATTATTAAAGGAGCAGCTTCATTATTTTTACAAGTATGTATACATTTGAAACACATAATACTTATGCTGAGCAGCTGGATACTACAAGGAAGATTTGAATAATTATCTATATAAATACAAGAGAAAGAATGACATAAAATTTAAATATATTGATTTCATTCACATTACTGGTTATATACGTTTACGAAACATCTCATGTTTATTTCATTTTGTATATAATCCGTGAACTAAATTAGAGATGCTAGAAACGTTGTGTGAAGAAAAAAACAAAAATCTTAGAATATAGTGCAGAAAAGGAGTGGTCGATATTAGATGGGCGGACGATGTTCTCAGTTTCAGAGGCAATTATTTGATAGAGTCGATGATAAAGTTGATTCTAATATTACTGATGAAATTTTTACTATAGTATGGGTACAATGGTGTTGATACAGATGATATTTATGATTACATTCATGACAAAAATGCTGCCATAGATAATGATGATGTTGATGATTATAGTAAAGGAGTTCAGAATGAGGTAAAAAGAAAGAAAAAGGAGTTCTGAGAAACAACAGATGTAATTATTTCCTCGATAACTAAAACGTTAGTGCGTAGAGACACGTGTATAGCGGCTATGCATCAATGTAAATTCTAAGAGAAACCGGCAAGATAAGATAGCATCTACAAAATAACAAAAAATGTAGCAACAATGACAGCAACAGAAAATCGATAACAAAAATGTGATAAGAGAAAAGAGGAAGCTTGTCTTTTAATCTAAAACAGAATCAGCTTTATTCTCTTCAATTGTCGGTAATTTTGATTACAAAATAGATATTTCTTCCTAATCTGTCTTATGTTTTAAATCTTTCTTATTTTCTAGATTTCCATTTATGTCTGATTTATTTTTAAATGGAAAAAAATTATTTCTTAGAAAGAAAATGTTTCATATTTATAAAATTTTATGTAAATACTATCCAGAATAATATGTGAAGTAAAGAAAGAATTCTATAAAACTCTTAATACCTCCACCAACAACAGCGCCATGAACACTACAACCACTACCACCACTACCCATTCATCCATTACGACCACGACTACTGCGACTACTACAACAGCTACAGTAGTGATAGTAATTATAAAGATCGTAACAACAATAGTGATACATATTATTAATGATATTACTATAAATAGATTATTACTACATTTAATATTATTATTATTATTATCATTCTCATCATTATCGTTAAAGAACGTTATATTGTTAATGGTGATATTTTTAACTACTTTATTTTCATTATTCATGTTTATTACGTGAACAATTGGCTTGGGAATGAGAAAGTATTTAACATTTTCTATCATATTACCCTCAATATGTTTTAAGTATTACATTCCCTGGGTCTCTTAGCATTATTCTATGAAATTTTCTTGTGTGTAACGTTGAAAAATTCATTAAGTTTTATTTAGTTCGCATATTTTATAAAATAATATTTATAACACGAAACACTAAAAGGCTGCTACTGTTATTAGACCGCCCATTTGCTTATCTATGTTTGCTGATATTTTGCATAACGTTTCCTTTTCTTTCTGCATTAGGTTTAACATATGAAAGTCGTATGTTCTATGAGAATGCCACAAATATATCCTGCATATGTTAACTGAATGAATACTACTACTACTACTACTACTACTACTACTGCTGCTGCTGCTGCTGCTACTGCTGCTGGTACTACTACTACTACTACTACTACTACTACTACTAATAATAATAATAATAATAATAATAATAATAATAATATTGATGACAATGATAATGACGATGAGGACGACGACGACGACGATAATGATGATGATGATGATGGTGATGATGATAATGGTGATGATAATTATCCTTTCTATTATAGATACAAGGCCTGAGTAAATTGAGTACATTGACCCCAGGGCTCAACTCGTACTTGTTTTGTCGACCACGAATGATGGTAGGCAAACTCCACCTCTGCGGTATTTGAATTCAGAACGTGAAGACGGACGAAATGTTGCTGAGCACTTTTTTCAGCGTGCTAACTATTCTATTAGCTCGGTGTCATGATGATGATAGTATTAATAGTAACCATTAAGTGTATTTATTAAAGATTTTGTGACGACGCAGTTTGGGTTTAATAAGTGAGTGAATTTCATTATGAAGTAAGGTTGGAAGATAATTTCTGCTGGCACAAATTTATTGCAAGATTATACCAGTAGATCACTGAGAAATAATGGGGATTACAAGTACCTAGTGGTGCTGAAAGGCGGGAGATAATAGAGGGAAGGATGAGAAAGAATAATCTACAAAGACCACAGGCAGACAATTAGGAAGGTGATCAAAACGAAATCTAATGAAGGGAGTATTATCAAACAACAGAATACGTAGGTTATAGCAATATTACGATTCAATGTTCCTTTTATAAAATAGATAAAGGCAGTGCTACAGAATATAGTATTAGAAAGCTGCTCTCAATACACAACGCGCACCACCCAAGGCCTAATATCAACAAACTCTTCTTACCGGGGAAGAACGGAAGCTGATGACTGTTAAATGCAGATTATTCAGTTGTGCAATATTGAGTTTGTAAATATATGCTGTACTATGGAAAAAAGAATATTTTCTTATTAAAACAGGAGGAGAATTCAATAATATAATAAGGAGGATTCAATAATAGAATGAAGAATGAGCCAGCAGATGGAAAGTATTACAAATACAGGACTAATTGATGCAAGAAACCAATGGTGTTATAAGCAAATACTGGTTATGGCCGAAAACGAAAAGAAACCTTATTGTAGACGCTTTGGTAGAAGACATTGTGACGGACCTGCTAATGGCAAAGACAAAGAAAGTAAAGTCAGGTTGGAAATAAACAAAGGGAGACGTTATCATGTATTTTTCCGTGACTGTGGCGTGCTGGCACACAAATATAAGTGGAGGTTGAACTGAGTAAAAAAAAAAAAACAGTAAAAGGGAGCCCCAAGATGTTGACCGAGTATTTGATTAATAGAAAAGTCTTATGAAAATGAAGGAGAGACTCTCATAGGGAAAAGCCTTACCATATTATTGAAGGAAGCAGGATAGGATTACAGAAGAAAGAAACTTTAAAAGTTGAAGATCGTAGATTTTCAACACTAAACGGTAGCAGGATAGATACCAAAGAAATGGAGCAATATCAGGTTATAACCAGACGGGTGAAGAGATTGAAGAAAATATAGACAACGCATTACCCCTGTAGGAATTAGTGCTCATGGCACAACACCGCCACTGCTACCTATGAGCCTGAAAAGTACTGCAAATAAAAATTCGCATTGTAGTTTTGCAAGACATTTCAAACATACACGCGGCCGGCTGGAGAGCTCATAGGCTGGCGAAGAATACTCTCATGGAATGTAAACAAATGAGGTTTATTTCTCAAAATAGTCCCCTTTGCGGTTCATGCACTCTTGCTATGGGTACTGCAGTACTTCGATTCTATTGCTGACGCTTTCATCTTGTTGGTCAAAAAGAAAAAAAGAATCAACAGCAGATAGAACGTCATTATTACTGCGATACTGGCTCCAGCGAAGTGGTTTCTCATTCTGGGTAACAGATGATAGTCAGATGGGGCTAAATCAGGTGAATAGGGACGGTGATCAACAAGTTCAAAGACACAGGCATGTACAACAACAATTGAAAGCAAGTTTTAGGGGTTTGAATAATTCACCTTTGGAAACATGGGTGTTTTGCTCAACATCCTTAAACAAATCTTATTCAGGGACCTCTTGAGCGGGATGGACTACTCGATCTGAAGATAATTCTAACTGGGCCCCACCTGCGCGGTCATGCACTGTTTACTTTGATATGGGATCACCATGTCACTCACATATGGTTGTGATGCATGTGCCTGGTGTATTCTTATCAAATGAGTAGTCATGATGGGTATACCGGGCTTCGTATATTTTATCCCAGTTTCACTTTCACGGCATGCACTGCTCTCTCACTCAATAATAATAATAATAATAATAATAATAATATAGAAAGGATTGAGGTAACTCCTCCTGAAGATATAGAGTCAAAATTAAAAGAAGAGTGCCATTTGTTATCTGGTGAACGATATTTCGACATCTCGTGTGTCTTCAACTGGTTCAAAAAATAAATTTGTCAATCTACTTC
>NC_068992.1:32140217-32151891 GCF_001194135.2 Octopus bimaculoides | reverse complement strand
CTACTACTACTACTACTAATAATAATAATAATAATAATAATAATAATAATAATAATAATAATAATAATGATAGTAATAATAATAATAATAATAATGATAGTAATAATAATAATAATAATAATAATAATAATAATAATAATAATAATGATAGTAATAATAATAATAATAATAATAATAATAATAATAATAATAATAATAATAATAATAATAATAACAACATAACAACATCGAAAATTGCCTTAGGTATGCGAACCCAGGTTCCAAATTACCCCAACACACCTAATGAAGACTGGAGGTTATATCAGCCGAAACCTTGTGTTAGCAACAAACAAGATAAGGAAAAATATCTGTCAATTGTAAAGAATGTAAATAATGTAATGTTTTGGGTATCACTATAGGAATCATCTCTTTTTATATAGAAGTTACCAAGCGATAAATATGATCAACAGAGGAGGCAATTCCTTTAGAATAATAGCTGTTGATGTTCCATTAGTTGTGGGCAGTCAACTCTCTTTCAGTGATTGCGTGTGGTAGTGAAATATTTGAACGCTATATTCACAGCGATAAGGAGTTTGAAAAGCTTTGCACATCTGTTCGAAGAATTTCTACTCTCTGATTGGTAACGACAAAATATCCAGAATTTGCCTATGTAGATATATACAACCTACATCAGATCGTCCGAATCCTGTTTAGATAGACTGTTCTGTATTGAGGCACAGACTGTGTTGTCCATGATTCTGACAGGTTGGCCGCACCGAAGAATGATATGTAGTTTACCTGATCGACTTAAATTGGATGTGTAGGAGACAGTTATTTGAACACGTGTGAGCCGAGATCAAGCACAACAAATTGCGCGTATCATCTGGGATATCATCAAGCACGCCAGTAATATACCATTGGACGGTAAGGTGGAAATTACTCCTTTGTGGATTACTGAGAAATAGAAGCCGGCAAAAGGAACATTTTCGAGGAAATTGTAGGTTTCGATTTCTTACCTGGTGTGCTCTGGCGGATTTCTGCTCAAGGTCCGTTCGTAATTTCGGAATTCCTCACCAAGGATCTTACAACTCGGCATTGTCAGTTCGAGATAAAATCTACGCACACAGAAGTGAAGTCACCCGGGCGTGCGAGAGCTGTTGGTCATAAGAGTGTGGGTAGCTTTCAGAAATCCACCCACTTGGAGGTTTTTCTGAGAATTGCTTTTCACTATTCTGCTTGTTTATAGGGATTTTTTTATGTAATTCGGCACTTTATCCTTCAGCTCCAATATCGGTCATTTATTCAACCCTCTTTGATTACGAAAACATTATTATATTTATGTGTGTTGTTGTTCTAGTCACTATTGATAGATTTGTAACAGCTGCTGTTTCGCAGAATCCTTAACCTCCTCAAACATTATGTTTCCTTTTTGTTGTTCTTGTTCTTTGTGTAAGTTTTCGCAGCTGAATACAATAAAATTCCAATAAATTACTGAAGTCAATTACAGAGACTTTCCCCTGTCCTCAAAATTGTGTGCCATGTTTACCAATTTTTGGAAAATACGACAGAGAAACGATCCATTGTTCTCACGTTACTAATCACAATTACCTGTCACTGAGCACACAATATGCTCCCTTTCTTTCTCTTTCTCTCTTTCTCTCTCCCTCTCTCACTTAAACAGATATATTTTTCTCCTCAACTCTCGCATTTTATGTAAATTCGCATATTCAATCAAAATGACTTTACTGAAATGTTTATACACGAACTGGTTATATTTTATGTATATGTTATTTTATACCCTGTTGTATTGTGTTTTCACTACATGCAGTAGGAAAACATCATGTTAACAACATTTACAACATTCACTTGAAAACATTGTACAATAGTTATGCAGATATTGTTAATAAAGAATATAATATCAATATTATTTTTCATTCATATCTATTTTCCTTTTCCCGTGATTTTGCACGTATTTGGATTCGAAGCATACACATGTTGCAAACAATTATGAGCAGAAAACACAGATAATGCTGTCGACTTTTTTTCCGGAGTTCAATAAAATAGAAAAACTACGGAATCGTAAATCTTTAAGTGACTAGGAAGAGGGTGTGATTCAATGATTATAATGACGGGGACTATATTGTTAAGTAGTGATCGGTTTATATGGCTAATATGATAAAAGTAACGTTGAGAAATGGATTAATGTTAAAGAAGCAAGGTAGTAGTGATGATACTGATAAATATATCAGTAAACACGTTAAGCTTAATATTCTACAACTTTACAATTTATAGCAAAACTGGAACGAACACAACATTGGGAGTGATACATTGGATGAAGCACGCCGAATGAGAAAACGAAACCAAGCAAACATCGGAATATTCAAATAAATCCTCGTTTGAAATATGTAATACTTACTATAAAATCTACCGTAAAATATTCCAAGTAAATTTCTAATAAGCTACGAATGTACCTCTCTTCCATTTAACACATAGAAACGTTGTAAGATCACGTACAAAACCTATGAACCGCTATTATTTTTTTAGAAAATACTTGTATTGTAAAATTAGCATACATCTGAGTCCTCTGCTAGTTATTACCGGTTGTATTAATGTTTTCAAATGGCTCATATTTAGAAGAAGAAAACTTTGCTATATATATATATATATATATACGCAATTCGAAATATATATGAGTGAATAGGGAATGACAAGCCATGTTTCAAACAAATAAAGTAACGATATTAATTTGACATTAACGATTGAAAATATGATATTGAAAGAAAGTATATTTATGCATGCTTTGAAAAAGAGGAGCTGTTCGAGGAACCATGCAAATATCTAAATATTTTTTCCTTGTGACATAGCATCATATTTCGAAATGATTTTTATTCCTATTCACAGTAAAGCATCGTCATGTAGAAAATTCTTATACAACTACACATGCTTCATCTCACCACATATTCTCTCTGCATACACACATATTGTACACTTATATACAAACGTATACGAGTATATAAACGGTAAACATAGTAGAGAAATGAATACGTTACTTTGAAACATGAATTCAAATTTCAAATGTGAAAATCAGTATATTTAATGCACATGTATGTTATGAAACATTTGATGGAAATCTATAACTCAATTGTAAGCAGCAGACACTATTTTGACAACTAGGATGTTGCAAGAAGATCTTACATCTACGACATGTTATATTAGGTCGTCCAGTATGATATTTTAGAAAAGAAAGAAATACAGCTCTATTTTTAAAAGATTAAGAATTATGTACGTTATTTATATTATTTACATTTCACGGATATTTATCCAAATCGTGTTTGGTAACACAACGTTTCGGCTGATATACCCAGCAGCCTTCATGAGGTGTCTTGGAGGAAATTTCGAACCTAGGTTATCATTCCTAAGGTATATTTCGATGTTATTATCATCATCATTATTATTATTATTATTATTATTATTATTATTATTATTATTATTATTATTATTGTTCAGTAGTTTTATTTTTATAACGTGCTTTCACTTCACTACCGAGCGCAGCTCTGTGTGCCTTGGGTATGTGCTGTGGTTTGCTGGGATGCTCTTATGGTTACTGTATTGAAAGTGTTTTCCGTAGGATGTGTGCAGTGCCCAGTAGTGCAATTCTCTGTATGTTATATATATTTGTAAGTCCTGGAGTTTTTGTTATGTATTTGTCTGAATATTTTTTTATTATAACTAAGGCACCTACTATGATAGGAATTGTTTCTATTTTTAGATTCCACATTCGAGTTACCTCTATTTCCAGGTCTTTGTATTTTGAAAGTGTTTCCATTTCTTTTAGGGAAACGTTGTCATCTGCTGGTATTGATACATCAAATCGAAAGCATTAATTTCTCTATCTGTGTGTATTGGCATATCCCAGAGTATGCTTGCTTTCTCTTTATTATTATTATTATTATTATTATTATTATTATTATTATTATTATTATTATTATTATTATTATTATTATTATTATTATTATTATCATTGTTATTATTATTATATTTGTTATTATTATTATTATTATTATTATTATTATTATTATTATTATTATTATTATTATTATTATTATTATTATTATTATTATTATTATTATTGCCTTATTATTATTGCCTTTGCACAGCTTCTAACGCTGGAGATGTATTACAGTTTCAGCTGTTCATTATCAGTGAACTAATGTAAAGCCTCTTATTTTCCAAGCAACTTCCGGAGTATTCTAGCGGTTCCAAGCAGTGCTGTTTTCTGCAAGTGTTCCATTCTTATTGCAGCCCCTATTTGCTTCACCTACTTCTCAATATGTTTACTCATTGTTCCCAGGGCTCCGACAATTATTGGTACTACTACCATTTTCATCAACCACAACTGCTTAACTTCCCAAGCTAAACTGTCATATCTTTCGAATTTCTTTCTTCCTTATTGCATATCCTGTTGTCAGCTGGGCATGCTATATCTATAATCCAGCATAGTTTGTTTTCTTTCTTAATTGAGACTGTGTCCGACTTTCTATTCTCTAACTAATGAATCATAAAATCCCATAGAATCTTTGCATTTCTATTTTCGATGATGCCTTCGGGTTTGTGGTTGTACCAATTTTTTGCTCTGTCAAGTCCATACTAGTTGCAAAGTGTCCGATGGACAAGCCTTTCTATACTGACGTGGCGACTCGTATATTCATTCTGGGCTCGTGGCGTAGTTTGGTTGGTAATATGCCATTCGGTTTCACCGTTTTGTCCACAGATTCTGTACTTATCACTTTCTGATGTGTTGTCTATTCTGTATTTTATGTAGTTTGTTCTTCGTGCTTGCTCTTGGACAGCAGAGATTAGAGTCGTCGTTTCCGGTTTTAGATCACTTTTAGTCTTCCACAGCCATCCTTTTTTCACTGTCTGTCTTATCTCAGTTTGCGCAAACACTCCACCTCAAATTTTTGTGCCATTTCTTTCTCCATCAATTTATCCATTTCCAATATTCCCAGGTACTTAGAGCCCGTCTCTGATGCATAAGCTCCCTCGATGGTATCATTAGCCTGTCCATACATTTGATTTTTGCCTCTCTTCAATACTAACACACCACACTTTCTTAGTCCGCACTCCATTCTGACATCAGCACTGAAGGTATACACCATATCAACGAGGGAACTGACTTGCGCTTCATCTTTACCAGAAAGTTTGAGATCGTCCATGAATGACAAGTGGCTGACTTTTTGCTGGCGGCTTCTGAATTCATACCCAGCTTTTGCTTTCCTCAGAATCAGTATTAGTGGTATCAAGCACAGTACAAAGATCAGTGGGGATAGACAGTCCACTTGGAAGATGCCCCCACCTAATTTCTACTGTCCCTAAACTTCTTTCATATGCTGTCAGGCCCGTCCTCCAAATTGCCATTCTTATTCCAAGCAATCGCACAACATTCGATACAATACCAAGTAGGTTCATACACTCCATAATCCGGGAATGTGGGACCATATCGTACGCCTTATGATAGTCGATCCATGATATGGCAAAGTTACTTTTTATCCTCTTGCCGTCTCTAACTACAGTTTGTCTATCAAGTTCTGATCGTTGGTACTTCTGCACTTACGCTTACAACACTTCTGTTCGTGTGGCAGGAGTACGTTTTTTACCAGATGTTTGTATATTGACTCTGCGAGTATTCCTGTCAATAGCTTCCACATAAGTAGCAAACAGGATATCAGCCTGTAATTGTCTACCGTATTGCCGTTTTGGATGTTTTTCAGGCACATCAATGTCCTACCCAATGTCAACCACTCTGGTGTTCCTTGGTCGACATTTAACAAGGCGTTGAGTTGCGCAGCTATTCGTGCATGACATTCACCAAATCTATTGATCCAATAACCTTGAAATCAGTCTGGTCCCGGGGCCTTCCAGTTGCTCATCTTTTTGCTGATTTCCTTCATTCCCGTAACTGAAATTACTAGTTCTGCCTGTTTCGGACAGACTACTGTTTGTTTCAGTTCTTGCAACCATTCAGTATCCTTCTTGTGCTCCTTTCCTTGTCTTTGCTCCAAATGTCACTCGGAAAACCTTTCACTCCCATTGTTATCTGGTATCAACTCTGCATCTGTATACTCTCCATTTATTTCTTTATAGAATCTCTTCTGATCTACTCTGAATAACCTATTCTGGTGTTAGCCTTTCATTCTTTGGCCGTATCTTACCATCGTTGCTTTCTTTGCAACGATGCACTATTTCAGTTCCTCCATTACTACTTTCAGGCCTTTCTTTCAAAATTATACTTCTTTTCAGCGCCCTTTACTTTGGTCCCCTTTTAAGCTCCCCTTTCTCTTTTCGGTCTAACACAGAGATGTCCTATGAGAGCATGTCTTACCCTACCCGGATTTTTTTTTCACCATGGATCTTTTCTTTTGTCCCTTCCATTGTGTTTCTTTTACTTGACATCAACAGCCACGTTTTCTACTACAGCAATACTTGCTCCCTTGATCAAATTATTTGTTTCTGTGATGTTTGTTCTATTTTTCGTTTCTTGGTTCAATTTAAGTTGATCAACATTTTTAAGTTTGCAAATAACGTCGCTATTTTCCTCCTGTAGTCTTACCTTTATTCTGTCGTATATTGCCTTTGTTCATCTGTCATGTCACCATTAGTTTTATTGTCTTCTTTTAGATCATCTATATTCATTTCATTAAGTAAACTAACAATGCTCCTTTCCTGTGCTATGGGATTAATCTTATTAGTAAGAACTGTATTTTCATTGTTATCTCTGCTGTTAGTTTCCATGCGCCCTCTTTTGATAGCTTCGAGTTCTACTTCTGTGAACCAACAATATTTACTTATTGCTCTAGCTTGATCACATCAACTCTTTTTTCTCTCCAATGATCATACATACGTTGTCGTTAAACCCTAATTTGAGCACTATTTTCATCTACCGGTCTGCTCAGGTAGTAACATAGCATCAATTTGCTTCCTCATTCTACGCCGAATGTGGTGGTCCCTTTCTGGATATCGACAGGCTGGAGCCGGACAAGTATCTCTGAGCCTACCGGGTTTAACACTGTCAACATCATTGGTTTCAGTTTCATTACCGCCGTTATTCATAAAATTTTGTTTTTTCATTGTTATTATTATTATTATTATTATTATTATTATTATTATTATTATTATTATTATCATTAGCATTATTCAAGTCACTGCTTGGAATCGAACTCGGAATCTTTCAGTTAGTAGCCCGCGCTCTTAATCACTATGACATATGCCCACGGACATAATAATAATAATAATAATAATAATAATAATAATAATAATAATAATAATAATAATAATAATAATAATAACATCGATAAATACCTTAAGAATGAGAACCCAGGTTTCAAATTTCCCCAAGATATCTGACGAAGGCTAGTGGGTATATCAGCCGAAACGTTGTGTTAATAACGAACAAGAAGAGGACAAATATCCGTCAAATGTAAATAGTAAACAGAATAAACTTTTACTAACGTTTTATAAACAAAAGAAATAGTTTTATTCATCAAATTATGTACCGATATTGTCAATACGTGTTTGCCATTTCAGCGTTTGCTTGTCCAGCCTGGATCGGGGCTATAAAAGCCTGGAAATCTAGAGTTAATAAAATCTTGGAAGGCCTCTTTCAGAGCATCGGAGGAAGTGAAAATGGATTATCAGTTTAAATTCACCACCCATGCGCCACCTTTGTGGATTCGTCCGTAAATATTTTAGTACATGTCTTGTACTAGTTGAAATAAAAAAAAAAACAACTGCTAAAGCTGATAGAATGTAAAGTACAATTTATAGCAAGAGAATGTACTCCACCTGTGTTCAGAAACTGATCTGCAGTATATAAATTTGAACAATGAAAAACATACTTGAATATGCGTACAAATGTGTATTCCGAGATGCTAGTTTTGTTCATGCAAAAATCGTTTTCATTTCCTTGCATCTCAAATGTAAATTTCAGTTTGTAAGACCACTAGCACAACCAGTAGAAAAACTCACACGCTATGAGAATGATTCCACAGAGACGTTGTTTCCACGAGGCTACCAACACGATATACTCAATGTGATGAACAATACAATGATCAGATGTAACATTTATTGAAAATCTTTAGATATTTTTCATCGGCATTTCTGACATGATGTATAAGAATTAATCGATATCGTATTCGTGATTATCGTTCGGCACTATCAACACTTTCAACATGTACGGCGATGACCATAAATCAGACGGTTTTGTCCTCGAAGAAATAGTTTATCAAAAGTCGGTTTCCATTTATTTCAATATGTATGCCGGCATAGTCTGGCATAGCAAAGACACAACAAGCTGGCCCTCTCATACTGATATTAATTTCCACTTGAAGAGATCCTATAAAAGAATAGTATTAAAGACTTTGAATTGAGCCATATATCACCCCGTCACTCTCAGTGCTTGCCTATTCTTTTACGCATATGCAGATGTGTAGACGTACTACGATACATACGTTTGTTGCACACCACACATATGAGGGAATATGTAAAGAAATCTAAGCAAACGTCTATTATCACTTGGTTATTAATTTTCTATTCCGCAGGCAGCTACTCTTAAATATCAGGAGGCAAACGAGAGATCACTTTGTATAGATTCTGATGTATGTATGTATGTATGTATGTATGTATGTGTGTGTGTGTGTTTGTATGTACTCACACATATACCCACATTTATATATGTGCTTGTGTGTGTGAGTGTGAGTGTGAGTGTGTGTGTTTGTGTGTGTGTGTGTGTGTGTGTGTGTGTGTGTATGTGTGTGTGTGTGATATCCGAAACAAAATGGCAATTTTACGACTTTTCTTTTCTTTCCGTGGAAAAATCCATGCACCATTACTACTTCTAACGTTTCAGCAATACAATGAATGACTGAACTCTCGTCCCAGAAGAGGAAAAAAGACAAACTTTCCATTGTTTACCTCTTTAGTTGTTTATCTCCATACAACCTCTAGTTTCAACATATTTCGTGCAACACTCTACTCGATGCACTTCACCAGTATAACTAAATCTATTGGATATTTCCCTACTGACTTTCACTTATATAAGAAACACATACGCATACTCACTTTTAAAAGCATGACTCAGACAAGGAATATAACAGCACTCCATAACAAACGAAATTATTTTCATGACAAGCATTCGAAATATGAACATTATTTAACAAAGCAACATTGGCTTTCTATAAGAACATAGGCGCGCGTAATGCAAATATACACATGTGCAATGCACTAAGCATGCACAAAACAAATTTAAGACTTCTTTGAAAAAATTTATCCCACATGAAAGTTCAATAAAACCTTACTGAAACAAACACTTGATTAATTATTTCAAATTTTGTGCAAGGGCAGCAATTTGGAGGAAAGCATAGGCTGATTACGTCGAACCCAGTATTCAAATGGTACATATTTTATCGACGCCGAAACCATAAAATGCAATGGCAACTTAAATGACATTCGAAATCAAACCGTAAGGGCGAACGAGATGCCGCTAACCATCTTGCCCTGAAAAATTATTGAACTGACATAACTCCTATTGCCAACATAACATTATACACACATAAGAAAATTGAAAGAAATACATTTTAACACGAACAATGAACATATGCATCTGGCGATATAATACAGTCCTGCTGTTTATCAACATAAAGGTACACAACACTATCAATACATAAACATGGAGATGCTTATATGAAAGAAAGTAACACGTTGAAAATCAAATAAATCTTCGGACATAAAATCCTGCACTGAAAGACATACGTACTGAAAGGCATTGCATGTATACCATCGCTCAGAAATCTCATATTAAATCTATAAAGCCAAACACACACCAAACATAACAGACTTACGTAACTATACAGGAAGAAATGACATGGCAGTCAAACCCCATATTGTGATAACATGAAATCACTATGAGTTCCGAAATAAACATGCAACAGAAATTGATGCTGTTCCCTGTAACGACGCACACATACACAAGTATATACATACGCTCACTCACAGAAACAGTCTGACACGCACACTTAATTTCAAAAGAAGCTCGGAAGTTTCTGTGTGTGAATAATTTCTGTATCTTTAATTTATCTTATTTGGCTTTTTCATTTACTGTTCGTCCTCAGGTGAGTCGCCTATTCATTCTTTAAGATGAGTGGCACACATCTGACTCATAAAATATATTCTTATCTACTCTAGGCACAAAGCCGACATTTTTGGGTAGGAGGCCAGACGATTAGATCGACCACAGTATGCAACTGGTACTTAATCTATCAACCCCGAAACGATGAATGGTAAAGTCAACCTCCGTAGGATTTGAACCCAGACCGTAAAGTAGGTGAAATACCTATTTTTTTACTGCCCACAAGGGGCTACACACAGAGGGGACAAACAATGACAGACAAACGGATTAAGTCGATTATATCGACCCCAGTGCGTAACTGGTACTTAATTTATCGACCCCGAAAGGATGAAAGGCAAAGTCGACCTCGGCGAAATTTGAACTCAGAACGCAGTGGCAGACGAAATACCGCTAAGCATTTCACTCGACATGCTAACATTTCTTCCAGCTCACCGCTCCACTCATAAAATATATTATTCATATTGTTTTCGTCGTGCGGTAAGATAATAAATGTTATTTCCCCTTGCGATATGGAGTTTATATTTTTACGCACGCACACACACACACACACACACACACACACACACACACACACACACACACACACACACACACACACACACACACACACACACAAGCACACACGCTCACGCACACGCGCACACACACATCGCACACGCACACATGCACACACACACACACAAACAATGGTACACACACATAATCACCCTCTTGCATATATGGATGTTCCTCTGTACATATTTATGAGGGTGCTTGGATTAGTGTTTAAGGGTGTTGAACTCACGATATATCAATCTTGATTTCACTTCGTATACCGGACAGAGCGTTACGTTATCTATTAAAGCACTTCATCTCACGTTGCACTGCGATCACGTCGACGCCTGAGGCATGGCACACACTGCACCTATTCAGACAACGTCGCTTTGATGGAAAAAGTGAGCACGACCATTTGATCAACAAAAACGGATCAAATGTGCAGGTCGTTCGGCAAAAGCTGAACGCTTATACGTCGTCTTCGATGGTAGAGTCCTTCTATGTATGTATGTATGTATGTATGCATGTATGAATGTATGTATGTATGTATGTATGCATGCATGCATGCGTGTATGTATGTATGTATACATGTATGTTTGTATGTATGTATTTGTGTATCTATCTATCTATCTATCTATCTATCTATCTATCTATCTATCTATACATACATACATACATACATACATACATACATACATACATACATACATACATACATACATACTGGTACTGAGGTAATTGAGTTAATGGGCATATATTACAGTGTGAAAAAAATCAAAGGGTAAATCTTATTTTAATTTTAATTGACCTCAAGAAAACGTTTCTTTTTTAAATAATGTAAATGGTTTCTTCATCAATGAGGAATACGACTGAAATAGCTTTTGTTGAACTACAGCCAATTTGTAACATTATTTATACATATATACGTACGAAGATACATACATATATGCAAATACACATGTATATATATATATATAT
>NC_068992.1:32137620-32139749 GCF_001194135.2 Octopus bimaculoides | reverse complement strand
TGTGTGTGTGTGTGTGTGTGTGTGTGTGTGTGTGTGTGTATGTGTGTGTGTGTGGGGGGGGTGTATAGATATACTGGCATCCTACATATAAACTTTCACCTCTGAAACACGGACCATACTTTCAAACCCACCACTGTAAACACAAACGTTACTTTATTTATATTTAAACAAATTAGGTACCACTGCCTAAATTTACTCTTCCTAAAAGAATTCATCCTTAGAACAACTATACCTACGTCTCCACCATTGGACAAAATGACATGAATTTTGGAAGGCAACACTTGAAGTATATGACTTATTTCCCTATGCTATGCCTAATCGATTTTACTAAATTTTACTCCTCTCACACTCTAAGGCTTGCTCCTATTCTTCTTATGCCCACTTCATTAAGAAAAATATACTGTACCTATTAGTAACTGACTAATATGTATCGGCTCTCCTAGCCATTTAGACCTTCTGATGAAACCTAGAGGCACACTCACCATCCAAATTCTATCTACTCATACCTACAGAACACTGAAGAGATGGAGCTAGCATGGAGGATATCGTGGCTCATTGGCAGAAACGGCCGTAATGAACTGATCTCTTAAACTTTTACTCATTTACGTATTACTATTATTAGTATATATTTGTGTAGCACATAGTCTTTGCATGTGTATCTATTTTTACAATACTCCCTTTTATTTTGTATTAAATAGACACAATACAATGTCTACCAGCTGATGTATGTCATTTTTGTATCCCCTCCATTTTCTTTTTGCTGGTAAACCACTTTTTATCCCCGCCCATATATGACACCCGATTGTGAAATTGCCACG
Source organism: Octopus bimaculoides (assembly GCF_001194135.2). NCBI lineage: Eukaryota > Metazoa > Mollusca > Cephalopoda > Octopoda > Octopodidae > Octopus > Octopus bimaculoides. The sequence continues at coordinate 32,138,931 of NC_068992.1, read as the reverse complement.
CAATAACCAGCACTTGGGTATTAATAAATGGGCACACTCCAATAGTTGTAAAGAGTTAATGACGCAAACGAGACACTTATTTAGTCTATCATCAAAGGCGACGAGTTGGCAGAAACGTTATCAAACCGGGCGAAATGCTTAGTGGCATTTCGTCTGTCTTTACTTTCTGAATTCAAATTTCGCCGAGGTGGACTTTGCCTTTCATCATTTGTGGGGTCGATAAATTAAATACCAGTTGCGTACTGGGGTCGATCTAATCGACTGGCCCCCTACCTAGAAATTTCAGGCTTTGTGCCTACATTAGAAAAGTATGTGGTCGATCATCATAATACCGTAAGTATTGATGAAGGAATATTCCCTGCAACTCGAACAGCATCCAAACACACCCAATGATTAAAGGAAGTTTAAACATAGCATGAATACTTAATACGAACAGAATAATTAGTTATCAGGTACATCTACAAATATCTAGTCACAGGCCATATTTGTGTCGTAAAACTGGTTCACTGAAGTGTGCTGTATGTTCTATATACATAAGACTATGAAACATATTATGCATTTCTCAACTCCTTAGGTTTATCAAATATATGAGGAAGAATTGAGATGTCGATTTATCACCAATTTATCAACGTGTGAATTTTATGATGAAAATTACTGATTTTTAAGGAATGTAAATTATCTGGAGATATATATTGTCAATCAGAAGTATAGACATCAGACAGAGGAGGTACATGATAGGATAGTTACAATATATATTTATGATAAAAAAAAAACATCATAAATCTGAGCTATATTCTTCAATAGGGCGGGCACTGGTGAAACAGTCTTGTATAGAGTTGCTCGTAAATGCCAAGCACAACACGCAGCCCAATCAAAACAGATCTGAAGATATTTGCCGACGATGTTTCAAAAACAAAAACTCGCTCTATTTCATGGTGTAGTGCTTTAAAGTAAGTCTATGCGGTCATCTGATTTCATTCATCAATTTCAGGAGTCGCTCGAAACAGCCGTGATGAATTGACACTTACACGCCTTTGTTGCTCATTTGAGTTTCACTCATCTACCCTAGAATCTACAGTGTAGAAGTATTTTGAAAGTATCTTTATATAAAGTACATGTATGAACACACAAGATCGGATTCATTCAGTAAGTTGGATCGTGCCATCTGCATAGACTGCATGAATATCGAGTGGAAAAAATGTATAGTTTGAGACCCACCTAATATTCTTTTGAGTGTGAAAATAAGTTCATCCTGACAAGTTGCCTCAATATATATATATATATACATATATATATATATATATATATATA
>NC_068992.1:32136439-32137379 GCF_001194135.2 Octopus bimaculoides | reverse complement strand
ATATGTATAATTATATATATACATACATATGTATGTATATGTATATATACACTTGCATAGACACTATTCATGTTTAAAAAAAAATTACTTATTTACCTAAGTTTTAACATCATACCATCGGAATAGTTACCTTGTGCAGCAACGTACCGGTCTCAGAGTCTCTGCTATTTGTGTAATCCGGTCTGGAAGTCATTTTACGTAAGAGAGTGGAGGACCTTCTGTGATTCTTTCTGGAACTCAACAATGGTGTTAAAACAGCGTGGCCAGGTCTGCATTTTCACTTTGTGGGAGGAATGGAAGTCCGCATCTGCTGAATATTGTGAATAGGGTGGGTGCGGAAGCCATATAAATGAAGAGAGCTCGGTGACACAGGGTATTGTCATCTTGAAAAATCGAAATCTGCGTCCTCCGGAGATTCAGCTTCTGTCACCGAATACCTTCTCTAAACTCTTCAAAATGACACAGTAAAATCCTCGATTGACGCTCTGGCCTAGTGAACGTGTGTGTGTGGGGGGAGGGGGGATAATTCGCGGCGCACAATACAACATTACGGGTTTTGACATACGTGCAAGACTTCCAGATCGCTCATTGTATTTCGGGGACCTTCTTTGGGTTTTGAAATGCATGTGACACTCGGAACATTGCGTGGGACTGATTGCCTCGCCACCGTAAGCTTGCTTGAGCATGCTCAATGTCTCTGAGGCATACTTGTCAAGTTTAAAACAAAATTTCACAACTTGCGAAGTAAATATACTGATGTCTCTCGGTACACTGCCTCATGAAGTTCACTGCTAGCTCTCACTGCGCACCAAACCATGTGCTATCACCCGGTAAGGCTCTACAGAACTAGTCTGGGAATGTTTTGATACCACGTCGTGCATATACATATAAATATATATATATATATATATATATACGTTCATATATATATATATATATA
>NC_068992.1:32134045-32134955 GCF_001194135.2 Octopus bimaculoides | reverse complement strand
ACATACACAGATATTCATGTAAAAAAGTAAGAATAAACTTAAACTTAAAATAAAATAAAATAAAAAATAAAAAAATAAAAAATAAAGGTGGGGCGGGTAATCTAGGAAGTAATAAGAGAAAGTCTGGATAGTCAAGTAAGCTACATCTAAGCTATTTAGATGGGCTGGTGAAGGGTGGTGAGGAACAATCTAAATGTAGAAGAAGATAAAGTGATATATAGAATAGATACAGAGATCTTAAAGGTCATAAGGGATAGATGTGTATGGGCTGTGTCTGTCTATATCAGTGGTGGGTCGTAAATAAGAAGTGTCATGCCAGAATAGACTTGGAACATGAAACATGAAACATGATATTCTTGTGGTCATTGGTCAACCTAAGCGAATTACATCTTAAGTGTACTAACCTATCTACATATCCTTATCTAGATGAAGAAGGGTGAAGGAAGTGGAACGGGTAATTAAACATAGAAGACCTTAAAGAATTCATCAATAAACATGTCAACAAGAAAAGCGAAATACGTTATAAGGGGAGGGGTTAGGTTTGGACGTTATAATTCAAAAGCAAAATTCAAAATACAGAGTAATATAGTATACTAATGAAAGGAAATATTAGCACCCACATTAATAATGTAATGACTAAGAAATAAGAACTAAAAAATATTAAAGAATAATAAAACTGATAAAAATAAGAGATAAAACATAAAAAATGAAAAACTTAAATATGAAAAAATAATAAAATATAAAGGATAATGATAAACGGGTCAAAATATAACCGATAAAACATAAGAAATACAAAGAAATTAACAATGAAAAAATTAAAAAATTAAAACATAACGAAACCGGAAGGAAAAGGGTATAAAATAAATGTAAAAGTATAAAGTGAAGTATATATATAAATATATATATATAT
>NC_068992.1:32120380-32132363 GCF_001194135.2 Octopus bimaculoides | reverse complement strand
ATATATATATACATGCATATATATGCGTATTATATGTAAGCATATATATGCATATATATGCATATGTATATATTTATATATTTGTATATATATATATATATATCTATATATTATATGTGGGTGTCTTTTATGTTTGTGCTTGTCCCCTACTCCCTCTTAACAGCCGCTTTTTGTTTCTTTATTTAACTCTAACTTAACAGCTGAATTAAAGATTTTGTTCTAAAACATCTGAAACGACGCCCCAGCATGGTTGCCTTCCAATGATTGAAAAAAAAAACAACAAATAAAAATATAAAGATAATACATATAACCATATAAATACTCAGATACATATGCTAAAATTCATAGAAATATGGGTGTATACCTGTGTGTGCATTTGTTTATGTTTCTACGTGTGTGTGTATGCGTATGTGTATTTTTCTTCACAATGTCTTCATATCAACGGCCCCGTAAAATAAAACATGAAATAAATCACTGTTACAAACTATAAGTCGTTACCTGCATTGAATTATTACTATAATAGTGATACCGGAAATAGTTTCCTGGGTAATAATGTAAACGTTCTTTCGCTTGAAGACAGTTTTAGAGAAAAGTCATGTTCCATGTATGATTATTGTATATTCAAATATTGATTTGATTATAGAATTTTGTGGAGTTATAGCGTATAAAGACACTATTGAAGTTTCTTTTAAAACACAAATAAGGTGCCCTGTTGGCATAAATCTTATTAACAACTGTATTTACATCAATCACATAGATTTAACTATGAAAATAGGAGAAAATCTAAGGAAACAAATTACATGGAACGTGCTGTCCTTTTAAAAATTAGGTTATACATTGAGTAGTTTCAATGCTAAGTATGCTCAGATATATTCACTAAATTCCCATTAAATAGTCTATTGTATTTTACATATTTCTAATGTATTTTGAAATCCATTTTAAGTACTGTAATGTTGAGTAAAAGTTTTTCCAAATTAAGCGTGCTCAAATTATAACTTCCCAGAAGAAAAAGCTTATGACCTAACAAAGTTTTTTCTCCATGCCTCTCAACCGCTATAATATGTTAATTTGTATATGCACAGATAAGTTAGTACATCATTTCATCTCTGAGAGTACACGTCTAGTCAGCGAAAAATATAAGCGCAAAATAAAAATATTTACTCCAAAACGGAATCACGCGTAGTTCAGAAAATAGATTTAGAATGCCATTTCTTCTAAAATTATAAAAAAATATAAAAATACATATCAGTCCAATGATAATGTTTACATTATTTATTTACATTCGACGGATATTTGTCGTCATCTTTTTTGTTGTTAACACAACGTTTCGGCTGATATACCCTCCAGACTTCATCATGTGTATTGGGGAAATTTCGAACCTGGGTTCACATTCCTAAGGTAGGATCTTTTCGTTTGGCCGGCACATAGAAAATATAATTTGTTGTAACTAAACACTTTCAAATTTCGTATTCTGGTAGAATGTATCACTTAAAGCATCATTTACTCTTGAGAAAATAGTTTATTTTCGAAGTTATTTCGTGTTGAAGTTGTCCTATTTCGGTAATTTTAACCAATCAATTACGTCTATTTGAGGTGAAAACAATTACTGCTGTGGTTTGTCAACAAGACGTTCCGGCGGTGTATATTCAGTTTGTAACTGTTATTTCTGATATATTTAGATTTAAGATACGCGTGTGTATACTTTAATCAATTCAGTTATGAGTTATTTAAACATTTTTTTTTTCACTTTATTTTGTTTGTGAAAGCATTATCGCTTTGTTTTAGCGTTTCCGAAATTGTCTATTTTGGGATCTTTTCCCTTGAATAAAATTACTGCCGTTGTTTGTCAACAACAACTATCGGCAGTATATATTTCATTCGTCACTGTTATTTATGACATCGTTTCTGCGTTTGTACTGGTTTTAGCTTTGGGGTTTTAGGGTTAGGGTTCGGGTTTTAGAGTTAGGGTTACGGTTTTAGGGTCAGGGTTAGGGTTTTAGGGTAAAGGTTAGTGTTTTAGAGTTAGGGTTGGAGTGTTAAGGTTAGGGTTAGGGTTGGGATTTTAGGGTTAGAGTTACGGAAAATTTGAAAAATGAAGGGATTGGAAGGGGAGGGGGGCAAAATGTCTTTCCGAAAATAGTAACTAAAAAAAACGCTAACCTAACCCTAAAATCCTAAAGCTAAAAACAGTACAAACGCACAAACGATGTCATAAATAAGACTGACAAACGAAATATACACCGACAGAAGTCGTTGTTGACAAACAACAGCAGTAATTATTTTCACCTCCATAGGCGTCATTGATTAGTTGAAATTACCGAAATACGGTAACTTTATCAGGAAATAACTTCGAAAATACACAATTTTCTCAAAAACGTCAAGAGTAAATGATGTTTTATGTGATACATTCTACCAGTATACGAATTTTGAAGTGTTTAGTTACAAAAAAATTGTTTTCTTCTATGTGCCGGCCAAAGGGAAAATATCCCTAAGGTATTTTTTCGATGTTATTATTATTATTATTCAGGTCACTGCTTGGAAACGAACATGGAATTTTGGAGTTACTAGCTCGCGCTCTTAACCACTACACCATGTCATAACAGTATCAAAAGCTTCCATTGAAATCCTAATTAATTTATGATCATTTTTCAGGAGTATAATTTTCGAACATATTACACACGAGGCCACGTAATCAAGAGTGAAATCAAGTGCTCTTGCATAAATAGGAATGCACGTGAACTGATGAAAAACAAATAGAGACTTGGTATACTTAAATTAATTTGAAAATGAAAACAAAAGACAATCAAATTTATATAACAAAGTTAGTTATTTGTTATCAACTTGCCTGGGATTGCAACTGTTTCTATAATAACAAGATATATTCTATAATGTAGTTAAAATGTCCTAAATTAAGAACCCTGTCTAAATCGCTTGTAAAATTAGGTTCCAAACAGTAGCGTAAGAGTGACTAATTCATTTTAATAAATTCTTTATTATTTTCAAATTAATCAATACCGCAATATATTTCTGAAGTTATATGGTAACGTAAGTGCTAAAATGATGATTTAATAACAATGAGATTTGGAGTAAAATATTAAGATTTTTTTCAATAAGATATTCAACATTATTAATATTATTTACAATTGACGGATATCTGTCCTCATCTTCTTTGTTGTTAACACAACGTTTCGGTTGATATGCCCTACACCTTCATCAGGTGTCTAGGGGTAATTTCGAACCGGGTTCTTATTCCTAAGGTATTTTTCGATGTTGTTGTTGTTGTTGTTGTTGTTGTTATTATCATTATTATTATTATTATTATTATTTTTATTATTATTATTATTATTATTATTATTATTATTATTATTATTATTATTATTATTATTATTAATATTATTCAGGTCACTGTTTAGAATCGAACTCGGAATCTTGGGGTTAAGAGCGCGGGCAACTAACCCCAAGATTCCAAGTTCGATTCCAGGTAGTAACCTGAATAATAATAGTAATACTAATATTAACAAGAAAACACAACATCGAAAAATACCTTAGACATTAGAACCCAGGTTCGAAATTTCCCCTAGACACCTGATAAAGGCTGGTGGGTATATCAGCCAAAACGTTGTGTTAACAACAAACAAGATGAGGATAAATATCCGTCAATTGTAAATAATGTATATATTACTCATCTCTGCAAGATATTGAAGTAATCAAAATTAGAAATATATACACAATTTCCAGGCATTTCTTCGGTTTACAGGTTCAACTGATTATTTTTATTGCTACACCATATCTTCTACATTAATTTGATGAATATTGTGTGCAAGAAATAGAAATATCTCACCCGAAACGGAGTCATGTGTCGTTCAGAATACATATTATTATTACAATGCCAATTTCTCTAAAATAACTAAAAAAATACGCATCTGTCCAATGATAATGTGTCATGACAATAACAAAAGCTTCCTTTGAATTCATAATTTATGATCATTTTGCAGAGATATAACTCACAAGAATATTTCCATCATACTATGTAATCAAAGCGAAATAAAATGTTATCTTTTTCATTAGTTAATGAACGTCATATGAAACTAACATTACAAAAGATAATATCGTTCTGCTATCACTTATACCAATTACCAACAAAACGTATATTTAGATTCGTGCATGGATTAGGAATAAATAACTCTGCGTGCAGTGAGGGTTAACATAGGCTATGCATAAAAAGAAATAAACGGGCTAAGATTCTGTGTATGATAGTTATCGTGGTTTTGAAGAATTGGTCAAGAGCCAAACTCACCCCAACATATTGGTCGCTATGCGTTTACTGTGTGCTTCCTCTACTTTCCTTACTAATTCTCCTTTTATTCTAGATTCTTCTAACGCTAATACTTTACTGAATCCTAACTCCTCTGCTCAAATAACCCGTCACAGATAGAAACCGACAACATCCTTTGGATTAACTGGTTAACCAGGCATTTAAAAGCTTAACACGCCTTGTTTGCAAGTTAGGGGGCATTTTGAAAGTGCTGGACATGAGGATTTCTGTTGCATGCTGCCTTCTGTTGGGACTGTTGTTTCGGCAGAACTGGGAGGAGCTCTTCTCATCTGATTTTTGCTTAGGGTGGAATGCTTGATGCCTTCTGCAATAAAAGCTAATCGATGAGCCAATTCATTGGTCAGGTAGATTAGGTCTGGGATATTCTCCACTTTCTCGGTTTGTTCTGGAAAAGAATGTTTAGTGTGGTCCGTGACCAATTCTCAGTTTCTGCTACATTTTCCTCCAGTTTCCATCACAACACACACACTAGCAACAACCAGCTACCCAATCCAGTTCGCATGTCCTTCTCCTTGAATAGGTGGTGTAGAGGCAGGAGTCCCTGTCACGTATGGGAGCTATGGAGCACTTCAATATAATGATTCTCCTCCAAGTAGACATTTACTTTATGAACATCGGTAGCCCTCGACACATGAGAAATGTGCGCCCATCTTTCTCTCAGAGTTCTTTCCACCTGGACAAGTGTTTTCGATTACAAGCGTCGGGTTTAGCTGACACACATAGATATGCGAGCCTCATTTAGGAAGTTTCTCTCAAGATCTCAGCTGGGACAGCAAATTTTGCTCTGCTATCTTCTACTTTGCAAGGCCGCTTGATTCTGTCAACCTTTTCTATTTGTCACTTAGTGACAGCGGGAAAAGTTTGTTGATGTTGATGCCATTACAGCAGAAGGTCTACTGATCGTTATGTTTCTGTCATTGTTTTGTTTACCATCTCCGTTATTTATGCTGACCCTCTGGTTTCTATATATTTCTTCCCCGCTGATTTTGCCAATTTCCTTGTCATCGTCGTCGTCGTCATTGTCATTGTTGCTCCTTATGCAGCTGTTGTGGTTGCCATTGATGCTGCTGCTGTTTCTTCTGCTGTTGTTGCTTCGGTTGTTGTTTTTTTTTCGGTGTTATTACTTCTGCTACCTTTATTGTTGTCGCAGCGATAAAGGTTGAACAGTAAATGTTCAATAATGATATTTTCCTCTCCTCATCAATGTGTAGTAATACATCTCCGAAAATATTGCTTCTGACAGTCGTGCTTCGTTATTGTGATTTGTGATTGTTACTGATTTTGATGTTTGCCATAAGGGGAGTGGACTTTGGAATTGAAAATTGTTATTTTCTTCCACATGAAGAGTGAAGTCGAGGATTTCTGGAATGTGCTGCAACTCCCTTATAGACTTCTCTCTAGTTACTCCCTCAATTCAGCTAGCTAAGATATTTATCGCCATTATTTGGTAAAGACTTTCAAATCAAAATTTCCAAATACTTTTTTTAAGTTTGTGTTCTAACGTGAGTGCATACAAATGAACAAACCAATACTACCTGGTCTTCGTGAACATGTCAAATGCCATATTACAAAATTAAACAATTACTAACCCATGTAAACATAAACAAAAGATAAACTTACAAGAGGTGTAATAATAAAACAGCCACTGCTCATATTAACAGAAAGATATATATCAAGATATATCCCTATCACACAGGTAATCATGATGTATTTATTGGGTTGGGTTTCGAATACTTGGGCCACAGGTTCACTTTTTTGGCATGCATTGCTCACAAAAGCAAAAAAACAACAACAGTAACAAATAACAATAATAATAATGTTATTAACAATAACGATATCATCAACGGCAACAACTACAAGAACAATAGCAGCACTACTACTACTACTACTACTACTACTACTACTACTACTACTACTACTACTACTACTAATACTACTACTACTACTACTACTAGTAATAATAATAATAATAATAATAATAATAATAATAATTATAATAATAATAATAATAATAATAATAATAATAATAATAAGAAGAAGAAGAAGAAGAAGAAGAAGAAGAAGAAGAAGAAGAAGAAGAAGAAGAAGAAGAAGAAGAAGAAGAAGAAGAAGAGTAACAACAACAACAACACTATCAATACTCCTTTCAAATATATGCACAAGGCCTGAAATTTGTTGGGAGGGGAATAATCGATTATATCGGCCCCAGTGTTTCACTGGTACTTAATTTATCGACACCAAAAGGAGGAAAGGCAAAGTCGACTCCGATGGAATTTAAGCTCAGAACGTATCGATGGGCGAAATACCGTTCTGACAGATCACTCCATTTAAATAATAATAATAATAATAATAATAATAATAATAATAACAATAATAATAATAATAATAATAATAATAATAATAATAATAATAATAATAATAATGATAATAATAACTACTAAGCAACAAGAAGGAAACAAAAATACTGCGCAAATACAACATTACAGAAAAAATAATTACCAGAGGTAAAAGAAAAGCTAAAGCAATATATCCTGGCCAAAGCACAAAGAATCTGCCGGTATAAAAAACGCGAAAGTTTCTTTGAACAAAATAAACTGTTCAACTCTAACTCCAAAAAATTCTACCAAGAACTTGGCAAAAATAAAATAGACATCATTGCAACACTAGCTGCAGAAGAAGTGGAAGACTTTTGGAAATAAATATGGTCGGCGAAGGAAGAAACTCATAAAAGGACAATTAAAACAGCGAAATTAGCACCTGAAACACTCTGGAGCACTATAACAACTGAAGAGGTCACCTAGGCACTGCAAAGGCGAAGCAACTGGAAGGCACTTGCGCACGACAAGATCCTCAACTTCTGGTTAAAATATACGACAGCAACACACAAAAAGCTGGCTGAAAACTTTAACGTCATACTAGAAGAGCCAGAGACATTGCCTGAATGGCTCACAAAGGGAAAACTATCCTAAGTATCAAATAGACTGAAACACAAGCCCACAAAAATACAGACCAATAACCTGTCACCCTACAATTTACAAAGCCTTTACTGCAATAATATCGCAGAGATTGTGCAAGCATCTGGAAAATAGCAACCTGTTTCCAGAAGAGCAGAATGGATGCTGCAAGGGTCATACAGCTGTAAAGATCAACTAATGATCAATAAAGCCATAACTGATGACAACCGTAGAAAGAAGAAAGTCCCAAGTATGGCCTGGATCGACTACCGAAAGGCTTTTGACAGCACCCCCCACACATAGATCCTAGAAACATTAGCCACAAAGGAGGTAGGACCAATTATTATAAAATACATAAGACACTCTATGGAAAAATGGGAGCCAGTGCTACAGCTCCAAATAAGAGAAAAACTCATAAAAACCAAAGCCATCCCCATTAGAAGAGGAATATTTCAGGGAGACATACTCTCTCCACACCTTTTCTGCTTAGCGCTGACACCATTATATGACATGCTAAACAGGACTGGTTGCGGATGCAAATGTTACGGCAAAAAAATCGGCTACCTCTTATATATGGATAACCTAAAACTATACGCTCCGAATGATAAACAGCTGGAAACACTACTACAGACAGTACATGGATTTACTAAAGAAAGAAATATGAAATTTGGCTTAGAAAAATGTGCCAAAGCAACCTTGAAAAGAGGAAAACTTGTTCAGAGTAGAAAACATGATACTAGATAAAGCCAATGAAATAAAAGAATTAGACGAAAGCCAGCCATACAAATATTTAGGAATCAATGAACTAGATGCGATACAACACGCACAAATGAAAGAGAAAATAAAGTAAGTGTACTATAGACGAGTTAGATCAATACTGAAAACAGAGCTCAATGCTAAAGATAGTCGGTATCAACACTCTAGCCGTCCTAGTTATAAGTTACAGATGCAATATCCTCTACTGGGTACCAAAATGTTACAGCTGCAATATCCTCAACTGGACACTAAATGAACTAACCAAAATAGACACGATAACAAGAAATATAACGTCGGGATCTAGAATGCACCACCCAAAATCTGACATACAAAGGCTATATATACAACGTATAGAAGGTGGTAGAAGCCTTATACAGCTGGAAAACTATTTTAAAATAACCACCATAGGACTGTAAAAATACCTGCTTCTGCAAATACTCTACTAGGCTTTTTCTTGCCAACGGTATACATTCTTCTACTACCATTAAGCCTGTTCCGCCTTGGTCTCTCCTCAAGTAAAGCTGGTTGATATCAGATTTCGGATGTTGGGTTCCTTACATTGTCAGCAGCTTTTTAGTCTTTCTGTCATGTTTCGTTATAACGTCTATGGTCCAGTCTATAAGTCCAACTCCATAGCTGATTACAGGCGCTGTTCTTGAATTTATTGCTTCAATAAGAATTTTGCAATTCAGCTTTGGCTACAATAATTTTCTTACGCTGTTTGTGTTTCGCATAAACCTTTATATCATCCATGTAAAGGAGATGATTTAACTGACCATTTCCTTTTGCCAAATCGTAAGCAATTTTACCTTTTCATAATATCATAGTTAGTGAGTGGTATGAGGGACACAATAACAGATTACAGACATCATTCACCTATAAGCATTAGTTATATCGTGAGAGGTAGTGGGCTATCTTTTACTGATATCAGTTATCTGCAGTAGAGTACTAATCTACTATAGTGTCTCTTGTTTTCATATGCCCATTAAAAAGGAGAAATGACTGCAGCGTTGTGAATGACGCATACATCAGGATTAGTGTGTTTGTAGATGCATAACGTACTAAATCGTTTACATTGATTTTCTCTCCGTTCTGAGTTTAAACAATGCCCACTTATCTCACGTCATCATCATCGACAGCCAGGAGTGTCCGTTTCTCCTCTCTTTTTTTTATACGCAGTATAATGCTTTCGTGTTCTCTCCGAGAAAAGAAAACGGAATAGTGGTTGTTGGGTGTTGTATTTGACTAACACATTACTTCTGTCAGAAATGTGTCAGAGCTTTATTTAGAAGCACATTTGATTCAAAATTTTCCTTGTTTTCACTGTATTAATTCACGTTGTTCGAAAGTCCGGAATTACCTGCATTTGTCAAAGTCTGAAAACCTTAAAGCCATTTTTAATTATTTTCGGCTTAAGTTCTTATTCGTGTTTGTGCTGATTATTTCAAAAATCTGATGCATCTGTATGGAGAATTACATTACAAAAGCATATCTTCCTCACAAAATGTTGTCATACCAGATTTCGTTCTTCTAAAATGTCCATGGATGCACAATATCAGATAGGAATTATATTTAGCATAAACAGAAGTTTCCAAATTTCTATCAAATCGAAAAATCTTGTGTGTACTGTATGCATATATCTGTGTTTGTTGTGTGTGAACTGTATGTATATATGTGTGTGTGTTGTGTGTGAACGTGAGTGTGTGGTGTGTATGATGTGTGTATGTGTGGGTGTTGTGTGTGAACGTGAGTGTGTGTGGTGTGTATGGCGTGTGTATGTGTGTATGTGTGTGCGTGGATGTTTGTGCTTACATGCCATTGTGTGGGACTCAGCACGTGTTTTCTTTGATGCTTTGGCAATCACATCAGCAACAGTAGGATCCTGTGCTATTCGTATATTTTTCAGAATATGAATTTAATAGATTTTAAGTTCAACCGCTTTATGAATATATGTAACCGCTTGTCTATATTTGCTTTTGTGTGTGATCTTTCCCACAAACGCAAAGACCAGAAAATATTCACAAGTGATTTGATAGGAAATCAGCACATTCTTCCCTATGTTCAGGTCTCATTTCAAACTTCGCTTGCAGAAGCTTATGACAGCGAGATTCACGAAACTTGTATCGTGGGTAAAACAATGACAGCAAATACTCACTACAGTTTGAACTTAAGGCGTTGATATCTTCAGTTGATATTTGAATTGTTCTTGTAAGCAGGAGCATCCACCCGACCCAAACTCAAAGGTTTCAATATACAGTCAATAAACACTGGTTAACATGCCGAATAATTTCGTGACGCTATGTTTTTTTATGCCAGCCTTTATTGTCACCGCATAAATTTGACGATCAAATACCTTTTATTTAGCCTGGTACCTTTTATTTAGCATAAAACAAGTAACAGTTACCGAATCTAAGTGTGCGCTTAATCCATAGTGTACATGGTTCTGATGTACAAACAGCATAACAAATTGTCGCCGGAAGAACAATGCAACTGTTAATGCCATTCGGTCTTTACAAGAAACTACTAGAAATGCGGTGAGCTGGCAGAAACGTTAGCACGCCGGGCGAAATATTTAGCGGTATTTCGTCTGCCGTTACCTTCTGAGTTCAAATTCCGCCGAGGTCAACTTTGCCTTTCATCCTTTCGTGGTCGATAAATTAAGTACCAGTTACTCACCGAGGTCGATGTAATCGACTTAATCCCTTTATCCGTCCTTGCTTGTCCCCTCGTGGACAATACAGAAATAAGAAACTACTAGAAACTACAATTGATCCTTCTTTAGAGAACAAAATGATATACATTCAAATCTGATCAGATGACCCCTAGGACAGTGATAGGCGATAACTGAAGTCATTTCGAGGTCATCTATTAAATGCATACATTTCTTTCACTACTAACTCACCAAGCTTTCCTATTTAAGACGAGTGTTAACTTTCCTAGCGTGTCCGCAGTTTATGTTACTTATAAATTGGTCCGAACCTGTCATTAACACAAACACAATTCATTTGTATAAATAGTATCTCGTTCCGCCATCTCGTATGAATTGATTTCGACATGTACCCACTTGCAAATCTAGGCACATATCTAGTCATCTCAAAGTATTTGTTGAGAAAAGGGCAACCAATTCTGAAATTAATACGACAAAGCTATCGTCGTTCATCTAAAATATCACAGTATTCCCCCGTTAAAGCAGGATCCCCCGTTAAAGCAGGATCTCTTAAAGGTTAATAAATCTATTAAAAAGCACTGGAGGAAAGAAACAATATAAACACAATCACCCGAATCAAAAGATGCGTTTGGACACAGGTCCTTATCTCTTCAGGCGTAAGCTGCTGGATATGTTATAAAAAGAGCAGCAAATGAGGTGTCCGAAAGCAGATATCACGAAAAATTTAGTGTTAGTCGACACTTCAATCGATGTCTCGTACTTGATTAATTTGTCGATGGTTTGGATACTTGTACTACGGATATAATTGCACGTCTCTAACCACATCATTAATGACATGGACCACCACTTTTTACTAATATTTTAAACCGCTGAACTGGTACATAAAAACATGTGATGGAAGTGTGCATGCTGTTTCTATTACAATGATTTTGTCTAGTGATTTCCAAATTGCTCAGATACTTGTTGAAGCATATAATTAGTGGCAGAACAATTGTTTGTTAATAGGAAAACTATTTCTTGGCTAAAACTACAATTCTACATCAAGAGCATATACATATATGGGTATTCGTTTCATTATTGCATTTGTGATTATTTATTTTCTATCTTCTATATAAATGAAGTTACATTGCGGAATTATTTTAACGAGCTGTATCTATTCATTAACCGATGAGACGTATCTGCACCACCAATTGTCGTGATTAATGAAAATTCTTGCCTATTGCATCATCCGTCTTTCATTTACAATATATGTAAATATATATATATATA
>NC_068992.1:32119155-32120160 GCF_001194135.2 Octopus bimaculoides | reverse complement strand
TAGCTGGATAGATAGATAGAAAAAAGAATTGAGATTC
This sequence comes from Octopus bimaculoides, assembly GCF_001194135.2. NCBI lineage: Eukaryota > Metazoa > Mollusca > Cephalopoda > Octopoda > Octopodidae > Octopus > Octopus bimaculoides. Next base: position 32,120,123 of record NC_068992.1, on the reverse strand, counting down.
ATTCTGCTATCAGTGGTCTATCGAGGAGAAAAACTAGTCAATAGACTATATATTATTCATATAAATACATTCAGTGTACAGTTAAACACATAAGAGATGTCCATAATAGGACATCTAACCCGCTAGAAGGAGCCGTCAAACTCCAAACAACAATTTGGCATAATTTCGAAAGGGAATGAAAAATAAAAGCATTTACCATCTATTTCCTGTACCATGGTTTCAAGCTATTTTCAGAAAAGTAAAATAATCTATATGTATAGATATACATATATCAATTCTTAACACAAATCTATAGAGAAGACTTGCTACATATTATAGTAAAATATACATACATATAGTAAAATAAAGATTCAGATAGAATCAGGTACTTGAAAAGTTATGTACCGGTAGGGTTGGATAAACCTGTGGTTCTGGCCTATGGTTGGTAAGTATTAAACTGGATACTCCAGTTTTGTACACAGAGAAAACCAATACTATACGTATTTAGCGCCTAGGTCCAGGCTATACTCTAGGGTGTCCGACAAGTCATAAACTCCTTTGTTGCATTATAATCAAATGAATAATAACAAACGATAGATATATATCAGCTCATTACAATAGTTTCTTATGCATTTTAAAAAGAAAAATGTGAATATTGCTCCCTTGCAAAACACCGTAATCATCAGATGAAATGTAATTTTACAAACAAAAGAATATCTCACGAATACAGCGGGGACATGCCTGAAGTATGTCGAGACTGATTTCAGCCACGTTCCTGCTGTATTCTTGACATATTCTTTTGTTTGTAAAATTACGTTTCATCTTATGGTCTCTCTCTCTCTCTGTATATATATATTTTTTAATTGTGTAATGTTCTCATTCTTTCATTTAAAAATGCGTAAGAAACAGCTGTAATGAGGTGACATTTATCCATCGTCTGTTATTATTCATATATACATACATATACATATACATATACATACATATAT
>NC_068992.1:32117122-32118701 GCF_001194135.2 Octopus bimaculoides | reverse complement strand
GGGGGAGAGAAGTTGATAGAGAGAGTAAAGTTGAGAAACAATAGAGTAAGCCATAAATACTAGAGAAAGGAAAGATGAGTAAACAAGATGTAAGGCAGTAAGAAATAAATGAATAAATGAATCTTCGATGGAAAGGAATGGAAACGAAAAACAAAAGCAAAAAGATGATGGCTATTAAAGAAGAAAAATTCAAATAAATCGACAGAACAATTCCAACGAAAATGGAAAATTATTGGTTTGTCATTACTTCCAGTTTAGAATAAATAGAGATTTTTCCCAGCTGCCAAAACGTAATAAATTTTATCTTAGGTGTTTGACGTAAAGAACAAACACACAACAGTAAGCAAAAGAGCTGGATATAGAGATAAAGAAATGTTTAAAGAAGAGAATACTGGCAGACTGAAAGTTAAAAGAAGAAGCGATTTCAATAAGAACGGAGTGTTTATAGAAATCTAGCTGGTGTCAGCAATTTGAAGACACACAGAATATAATATTTCTAAATATATATTACCTACCTCTATAATTGTCCGATCCTACACATATTTTACTCTGCAAATGCCATATGAGATAAAGCACAAATACACACAAACATAGATACACACGCACAAGCACACAAACACCCAAAAACACACACACACACGTATGTGTATATGTGAATATTTGTGACTGTGGTATTTAGAAACTCGGTAGTTTTCATATTTAATGCTTTTTTAGTACAGATATTTTATATTTACTATTTGGGCGCTTATGATTTCATTCGAATATGTAATTTTTAAAATATAAAGGATATAGTCATAAATTTTGTGAGATAGTGATAAATTTGAATGTATCTCAATATATAAATTCAGACCTTGCCAAACAAAAGTAATACTTTCATATCCAAACATAAATTCCTTATTGATAGTTTCTGCTGTTCGGCCTTTTAGAGTCAGTATGTTCCTCTGGGCAGAGTATATGCGTATATTAGTACGGAGGTGGTAAGAGTTCCTACTATTTCGTAAGTGTGCCGCAGCGTGAAGGAGAAGCTGCGGTTGAAAATAACCAGAAACCTGAGTAATTGACCGAAATCTTGCTAAATTGTTGCGAATTATATTCAATGCACCAAATTTCTAGCTATTAATCATCTACATAGTTACGTATACATGCACGCACATATACACACATCGATGCACGAACAGATGCATACATCTACGCATGCGCACATGCAGTTATGCACGTTATACATCGTGGTGATTTTACATCCTTCGCTATGGTGTTTCCTGCTTCTGAAATAACGTGGTAGTAGATTTTCATTCCAGAGATACCGGTATTTTTAGCTTCATTGTGAGATAGAATTAGATTTGACACTATGTATGCAATCATAGTACATTCTGAAATAGAGATCAATCCACTTGACGGTTTCTATACTGTTTCCATCAACATAATTTCATTTGCAGTTTATTGGTCATTGCAAAGTTATACATGATATCATAAACACACGATGCACACAAGTTTTAAATTGAACTGCTTAATACGCACCATTTTGAGCATATATGTGTAGCTGCGTGTGTGTTCATTTGTGTGTGTTAATATGTGTGTG
>NC_068992.1:32116030-32117112 GCF_001194135.2 Octopus bimaculoides | reverse complement strand
TGTGTGTGTGTGTGTGTGTGTGTGTGTGTGTGTGTGTGTGTGTGTCTGTGTTTGTCAGACCGTGTGTTGTTTTAGAAAAGCGTTTCTTTTCCATTTATGCTTCATCAAGTCATACTAGTGTATCCCTATGAGTGTATAGACTCTTCTAAAGGCACTGTAACATGGTTGCAAAAGAGAATTTAATACTCAATCATAAACGTTTCTACATTTACATAATCGTAATTCAAGTTCACTATTAGTTGCAATTGCGTTGTCGACTGCTTCTGTCAATTCTAATTGTGTTGCGTGTAGGCATTAAAGCCAGATTTTGAATCTTCGCTCTAGATTCACATTTCACATATACAGAATTTGGCTCCGTTTGTAGTTAATAGACTGATTTCCTTTTAAATTTGTATTTTACTATTTACTGTTTTAGCTTCTCTCATGGATATCGTCCTATTTGAATGAGGAGACAGGTTTCTTATGTTTAGCAGATTTAGTGGAAGAGGTTTTGTTTAAGACACGGCTGACTGGCTTGAAGAGTAGTATTTTCCACTTTGGTGAACGGTTCATCGATTTTTGCGGTTCAAATGAGACTGTAGCAGTAAGTGCGGCTCCAATATTTATTGGTGCCCTACGTAGTGTATAAAGATACAATATTGGTTGGAAATGATAGGAACAAAAAGAAAAATAGAACATATCCGGAAAACAGCATTACCCGAAAGTGTAAGAGACTCAAGGCTTGAAATGAAGGTTCCTCTTTATAGCTCAAGTTACATGCACAGCTGGTTCAGTGATGACATCGACAAAATGCTATGTTCGATATAATGATGGTGATGATGATGACAGTGACGACGATGATGACAAATATAACAACAATGATAATAATAATAATAATAATAATAATAATAATAATAATAATAATATTGATATTTCTTTCATTTTCCATTGGGGCAAAGCATGGCAGGACAGTACGAAGACACACATTAAGTGTGGACTTACATATAATGGAAGGAGAAGAAGAAGAAGAAGAAGAAGAAGAAGAAGAAGAAGAAGAAGAAGAAGAAGAAGAAGAAGAAGAAGAAGAAGAAGAAGAAGAAGAA
>NC_068992.1:32110540-32115963 GCF_001194135.2 Octopus bimaculoides | reverse complement strand
AGATCTACACTGAGGATGGTACCGTGGACACTTGTCACTTTCGCAACTTTCACTCACTTTTTGATAAATTCACTCGAGGACAGCACCTCTGTCTCTACCCTCATTTTCTTTTTCAAGTGAAACTTGAACATGTCAATGAGAGATCTACCAAAGAGGAATGTATCTGTCCTGATGCCTAATCGAAAGCCTACCGACTTCTTGGCATTGATTTTGGACCCTGCAACTGATTTATATTCCTCTAGAATGATGTCGACCATCTCCATTTCTGTGACATTCGACACCATGACGGTTACGTGGTCTGCATACGTGGAGACTGCTTTTTCTATTCCCATTTCGAAAGGGATGCACTGCAACGATCATTGCACCGCATAAGGTGGATATTTTGTTGGACAGCGCATGTTTGAGCCTTCTACTAGACAATCGCAAAAATCTTCGCAAAAACCTTAGCTATAATCTTAAATTTTGTGTTTAGCTTTGTTATGGGCCGATCTAGTGCGTCTCCATTGTCTGCGTCCTTTTTCAGCAGTGTCACCACACACCGACTAATAGCACTAGGAATTATTCCGTTTTGTTGCCAGCTGCGGCAAACGTCTGTCAAACACATCTGGCGTGAATACATAGAATTTATAGGGCAAAACCATCATTTCTTCTCTCGCTATTTTTCTGTCATATCAGATCATTGAGCAAATGACCCTGCTCCACGCAGAACCCAGGCTCCGAACATTTACACAGCCTACTCTAAGTTCAGGGATTACTGTTGACAAAGTTTTCTTTTCGGTCGAGGCGAGAGTGGGGAATGACTTTTCAACAAATTTTTTTTTTGTCTTTTACTTTCTAAATTCTCCAGTGTCCTGGGTTAATTTCTGTTTCAGCGTTTACCATCAAGGGGCTTCACCCACAGGAAAATTACAAACACCTGGGGATAAAAGAAGAAGCTATACAACATGCTAATATGAAGGAAAGAAATATGTAAAGAATATTACAGGAGAATAAGACACATATTAAAGGCTGAACTCAACTCCAAAAAATGCATTGAAGTAATTAACACCCTTGCACTTCCAGTAGTCCAATATATTTTTAACATCAAGGCAGCGAACTGGCAGAACCGTTAGCACATCAGGCGAAATGCGTAGCGGTATTTCATCTGTTTTTACATACTGATTTAAAATTTCGCCGAGGTCGACTTTGCCTTTCATCCTTTCAGGGTCGATATATTAATTACTAGCTGCATACTGGAGTCGATCTAATCGACTAGTCCCCTTCCCCAAAAAGTCGGGCCTTGTGCCTAGAGTAGAAGAGAATATATTTTAAACATCATTAAACAAAATCGTATAGAATTCCAACGCCTGAATTGGAAGACAAGAAAAATACTAACTTGTAAGAACACGCGCCACCCAAAAGCAGATGTCGATCGTCTGTACCTACTTAGAATTTATGTTTGAAGAGGAATGATGCAGGTAGAATTGTGTTATAAGACCCTCAAAAGAGGAATGAACAGATACTTATCTAGTATAGAGGACTGGACGCTGCGAATTATGTGCAAACCTGGAAGAACCAAAAAGTCACATTGGATTATCAAGGAAGCTTGAAATTCGCAAAGGAACTTGGTATTGACACTAAAACAGTTGCAAAACCTGAAACCACTGCCACAAAACAAGCAAAATGGATCAAGCAGACTGCAAAAACGAACGGGCAGAAGCAAATTGTGGACCGATGGAAAATGGACAGTATACTTCGATGTATCGACATATGCTCTTCAGTGGTGCATGCTCTTAGAAGTTAGTATTTTTCTTGTCTTCATGTCCAGGCGTTGGAATTCTGTAAGATTGAATTTAATGATGTTAAAAATATATTCGTTTCTACTCTAGGCACAATGCCTGAATTTTTTGGGGAGGTGCCAGTTCGACCCCAGTACGCAAATGTTATTTAACTTATGATGATGTTGATCAAACAACCCATCAGTGGCTGAAAAGTTCAAGACTGAAGGTTTCATATTGGTGGCCAAGACCAAAGATGGTTCACAGAGAACTACCAGGCTAACGTTCTTCAAAATGGTTCTGACCCTAAACGCAGAATCTGTGATAAATTTGAGGAAACAATAGACCATCTCGTCTCGCGATGTCCTATGCTGACACCATACTAAAATAAAATTGCCATGACAGAGTAGGACAGTATTTGCAATGGAAAATATATAAAGGCTTCAAAATCAGCACTCTCACTTACTGGTACGAACATCTTCCTGGTCCAGTTACTACCCTCTGGAATTTCCCAGTCAACACTGACACAAAAATCCAGGCTAACCGACCAGATATAATTACTAACAACAGGGACAAAATACTTGTACAGTAATAGATGTAAGTGTTCCCTCTGTTGATAACATATCTTTCAAGGTATTTGACAGACTAAGTAAATATAAGGACCTGGAAATTGAAATACAAAATATCTTAAAGCGAGAAATGTTCCTGTTGTTGTAGGTTTCCTAGGTATGATAAAAAAAAGGGATGCCAGAAACATCTAGATAATATCCCAGGAGAACCATGTCTCACAAAAATCCAAAATATTATTCTGACTAGTACTGCCCACGTCCGTAGAAAAAGCGTATCCATTTAAGTGTATGTGTTGTATTACATGGAGATATTTCATTACTTCCCCTCCCCAAGCTTTCAATCATATTGTAACATCCCTTATACGTCAGTCGGCCCAGGACGCTGGGTGCCTCTCGGCAAATGACTGTAACAAAGATGTAGATTAATAATAATAATAATAATAATAATAATAATAATAATAATAATAATAATAATAATAATAATAGGAATGCTAAGATATTGAATTACAGATCCAATGGGAAGTGCGGTTAAAATGCATCCTTGTTGTAAGAGATGCATTGGGAACTATCCCTAATCATCTGAACAGATTGATTGAGGAAATATGTATAAAAACCAGTTTAGTAAAAACACCCGAAAACAGTGTTATTAGGGACAGCTAAGGCACTAAGAGCGTTGTTGAAGTTACTTGCTGTAGCCTGATGTCAGGATATTTTCTTTTCCAACAGTCTAATCTGTTGAGTGTATATGAAAATAAAAATGAGAAAAGGAAAATGGGGGAGAAGAAGAAGAAGAAGAAGAAGAAGAAGAAGAAGAAGAAGAAGAAGAAGAAGAAGAAGAAGAAGAAGAAGAAGAAGAAGAAGAAGAAGAAGAAGAAGAAGAAGAAGAAGAAGAAGAAGAAGAAGAAGAACAAGATGATGATGATGAAAAGCGATAGCAATAACAACAATAATAATAATAAGAAGAATACTAATAATATCTAAAAAATATTATTTCTAGTGTTTCTATGGTATTCATATTTACCTCTGATTTTTTTTTTGTTTTTTTTCAATTTTCATGATTCGATTCTAATAAACTTAAACTCCATGAAATGATAATTCATTGCTGATGAATTTCCGCATCAATATCAGGATGTTTCCTATAAGTGATTATAAAGGAAACGGATAGTTGTTGTTATTCAATTTTTGTTTTTAGATTTATCATTCATACAACGAAAACATGCAGGTGTTTAAACTCTACAAATGAATATAAAATATGAAGAAATAATTCTCTCTACAGATGTAAAGCAGAAATATTTAACAAAAATATTTTGCAGCAAAATGTATGCATATTTTAGAGAGCGAAATGAAGTAAGAGATAAAACATATCTCAGTTATGTGAGGAACAGTATTCTCGGAAATATTTTTAATGAAGCATTTAACAAAAGCAACAAAATCTCACAGTTTCATATTCCAAATAAGCTCCGTGAAGTGGAGATAACAATAGAAATTTTCGACTTCATATTTTTAACTTGGAGGCATACTACTAAGCGATCTGAAAACAAAGGCAAGTAGTTGCAACAACTTGCATCAAGTAAGAATGGCTCCTGATTTTCTGATTGCGCATATAATTAACACTTCACATAATATACGCAATCAGTCTCTTATCCGAAAGGCGTATACGTTTCCCACGGCAATCATTCTTCATAATTTAAATCTAGAGACTGAAACTAATTTATTTAAAACATAACAATTACAATAATAGTTTTTCGTGTTCAATGTTAGAAAATTGTATGTAATGTTCTATACCAACAATTGTTTATACATATATACGTCTTATCTATCTTTGGCTTTTATTTCCAAATTGAAATGATGAATGCTTATGTATTATAGAGAATTGTTATTACTATGAAGACTCGACAGGAGAATTCATCCTTATTCATTGTGTGCACGAATATTTTACAATCGGATCAATGCACTAGATACTGGCTCACGACCAATTTCCGTAGATATTGGGGACCTTTCTTATAGTCATTGCTGTCCGTAGTAGAACAGATTTCTGAATTAATGCTGCTTTCGTAGTTACATCAATCTCAAAAAGGAAATCGCCAAGTTTGATGTTGATGGTGCCTATGAAACTTATAACATTTAGAGTCAATTTTTAAGGAAACTCTCCACAATCTTCGCATTTCTCAAGTCAAATACTGGTCTTTTTCTATTTTCTTCTGTTCTGTGACGCTACATTCATAACCGTAGAATTAGCCACATGCATGATGATTACTAGTCGTTCGCTATTACATTTTTGTTGATGTTAGTAACATCTATCTCATTATATATTCTGCACTTTGCACATCCCACGGATTTTCTGTGTAACTTAACGTTATTCGTCCACAATAACAGGCTTTGGGCAGCCATTATGTATGCTTCTGCTTTAAGACTCCATTCTTCAGCGATTACTAGCCAAGAATTTTATGCAGCGACGTCCTGCGTTTGTCTGCGATGCCGAACCCGAGCATTTACTTTACCCATGCGTTTCTTTCTCGCAACTGTTTACATCTTTTTTTCTATGGCTGCTAAAATCAGCCTGCTATCATTTCTCAATCTTCGAATTCCGGTCTGCCATCTCCAGAATGTTTTTAGTTAATGGTAGTCCTATTTTCCCTCCTTTCATGATAGGCGTAACCTATCAAAACTGTCTCTGGGGTGTACAGGGATGTTGTCATTCTGGTTTAATAATCTATGTTACTTAGTTCATTATTACTCTAGTTTAAGAAGGAAGCCGATATTTTTTTACTGTATTGATGATGTTACCCCCATTCATTTTGAGTGAGCATGTTTTGGTTTTAATGCTTCATATTCAGCTGGTATCATTAAGCTCTTCTTGTTCTTGTTCTTCTTCTTGTTCTTCTTCTTCTTCTTCTTCTTCTTCTTCTTCTTCTTCTTCTTCTTGTTATTATTATTATTATTATTATTATTATTATTATTATTATTATTATTATTATTTTATGTTTGACTTTTGTTTTGCATTTGTACAAGTTGGATCCAAGTCTCACCCAGAGACCTCAAGAGACAACAAGTTAGAAGTTCATGTAGGTGTTATGCCTAGGGTACCATATATTTG
>NC_068992.1:32107499-32109656 GCF_001194135.2 Octopus bimaculoides | reverse complement strand
GTTTGTTTAAGGATGGTGAGCAAAACACCCATGTTTCCAAAGGTAAATTATTCAAACCCCAAAGAACTCCTCTCAACACATGGCTATCATGCTCCCCCACTACTTCTGCCCGTGATCAGAGATGCACATATCGTCAGCCACCAAGGGACATGCTCAACTGGTTAAGGTCAAACAACTGACAAGCAAATCTGTGGTATTAAGCAGAATATTTGCTGTAGCCCATCTTTTATACCAAGACGAAACAACGTACATGATAATACTTCCAATCAATTAAGATCAGAAACCATGAGAGCCACTGCCTGGTACTGCATCAGGACATTTATTATTATTATTATTATTATTATTATTATTATTATTATTATTATTATTGTGTGTACTATGATGATGATGATGATGATGGTTATCATCATAATCACTTGATGCCTGTTGAGGATTTGTTATTGATTTGATTTGATTTATTTTCCTCTTTGACATTGTTGTTCGTTTATATTTCGATATCGTTCATGAGTTATTGCAGAGTTAAGAATCTATAAATTTGTCAAAACCGCGATTAAACGCAGGCATATCCGCATCCATCCCACCTAAACCAGACACTTTCTTCCACGCCAGTCTGAGATCTATTAGTAAAGTAGTGAATCTAATGCTTACATAAATCTTGAAATATAAATGCAGGTTATCTGAGCGCATGCCAAATCAGCTCTCAAATTTCCTTCTACCATTTATATATCTCATTATCCTATTACATTTGTCAAAATGGAACCTTGATACTTTTTGACAAAACACCATATTTTATTTCTTTCTTAAATATCTAATACATCAGATTGTTTCCAGCATAACCATAATTTATCTAAACATGTCTTATAGGATATATGCAATCTTAGCTCTACGTAAGACCATGACTACTTTGTTTTTTCTGAACTTTGTTTTTCAGCTTCATTTCTATTGAACGTACGTACACACTTTCACATTTAGATATATGTAGTGTGTATTTACAAACACACATACACTCAACACGCATGATACATATATACATACATATACATATACATGCATATACATGCGTACACATGCATATACATATATATATATATATACATATATTATATATTTATATATATATATATGTGTGTGTGTGTATACCAGATTAAGCACTTAAATGCGAAACAAGGAGGAAAATATAGTACTCGAATATCAGAGGTAAAGTAATATGCTTTATTAAAATGCAGCAAAAATTTTACAAAAGCTGTTACTCGGAGCTTCACGTTCTCGTGCGTCGGACAGTTTTGTTTTGAATATTTTGTTCTAAACAAAACTGTCCGACAAACGGGGACGTGAGACTCTGAGTAACAGTTTTTGTGATTTGTTTGCCGCTTTTTGATAAAGTGTATATATATATATATATATATATATATATATAGGATAGGAAGAATAGATCAGTTAAGTAATTCTCATTGTGAAGTATAAGATTACTGGCTGCAGTTAATTTTAATCACACAAACCACCTACAACAGCCACATATTAACTTATATATATTATAACGTGTCACTAGCATTACTGTAAATATTTCCACCGTCAAACACCACAGACTTGGCATTGCCACTTTTGCGCCAATTAAGAAACTCGAATGTTTTCATTTTTTCTATTAGATGTAACAAAAAAGTTTCTTTTTTCACAGTCTATGGTTTTAAATAGAAGAATATAAAAATCCTATTCGATAATGCTATGAACCACGTATATGAAAGAAGGATGGTTAAAACTGCATTATATATCATAGTAGTTTTGATCCATTTGGTTAAACAATTACAAGAATAACTTGTAAAAAAAAAATAATATTTACACTTTTTTATTAACAATAATGCCTGAATGCCCTATGCATATAATGATATAGCAAGGTGATCTGCTATGTCAACAGAACCATTTTGTTGACAATATTTAACAAAAAAGCATGATTGTGTCGAAGGAAACTTGCATCTCAAACAAATGTTTTCGGTTTCAGTCACACGGTCTATCGCTTTGTGCAAGTTTCCTCTACTATAGCCTCGGGGTACCGTAGAATTGTGAGTAGATTTGGTAAACAGAAACTGAAAGAAGCCTGTTATATATGTGCATACATGTGTGTATATATATATATATATATGCATACATGTGTGTATATAT
>NC_068992.1:32101429-32107345 GCF_001194135.2 Octopus bimaculoides | reverse complement strand
TATATATATATATATATATATATATATATATATATGTGTGTGTATGTGTGTGTGTGTGTGTGTATGTATATGTGTGTGTGTGTGTGCATTCGTGTGTGACTCTGTGTGTGAGTGCATGTGAGTGCGCACGTTTCTTAGTGTTTGCGTTTCTTCCCTACCACTGCTTGACAACCATCATTGGTGTATTTACGCCCCCGTAACTTAGTGGTGCAGCCAAAATGACAGATGGAATATGCACGACTCTTAAAGGAATATTGTGGGGTCGAAGCATTCGCCTAAAATATCTTCAGAATCGTGCCTCAGCATGGCTGCAGTCTAATAACTAAAATAAATAGAATATAAAACAATGACAACTCCCTAGATAACACATGTTTCTTCATATAACGTGTTACTTATACAACAAAAAATATGGTAATTTAATTTCTCAATCTCAAAATTGGTGCTTGTGCACTTAGAACATAAGACTACAAAATATATGACAGTTATGAATTTAGAAATCTTCTCTTTGAGTTTACACAAAACATACATCCAAATATTTTAGATTGCATTAGTATAATAAAGATTGCAAGAAACATGTATATCAAGACTAGATTAATGACTCTAGTGCGGTCTATGAAAAAGTGTAATTTTTACCTCCTCGGACGAGATTAACACAACAGTCTAATCGGAAACGAAAGTACAGTCTTTATGCGCCTTACGCACTTTCACACAGACAGTCAGTTTTTGTTGCTAACGTCGACAAATAAGAAGATTGAGTACTATCAATTGTCACTCTTCTTCAGATATTGCGACGTCGTTGGTAAGTAGAGAGCAAAAGTTTTAGTTGCAACTGGCATTAGCATGGACATTATTGATAGGGAATTTTGACTGATATTTTCTAATAAGACCACGAATATATCAACACACGTAATAATAAAACTAATCTTTCGTACAAATGAATGCCAATGCACATTGCGTAAACAGGATAACGTAATGTGGATAAAGAGTGCTCACAGCAATTATTGGTAATAGATGCGTATTAGCTAGATGCGGACAAGAAAAACATTTGGATTAACTAATTCTACACAGGCTCTGTGTGGAAGTCTGGTTGTTTCGTTTAGGCATTTAAATCATCACATACCTCTTAAAACTTACTAGACTTGGGTCTGGATAATAACATTAAATTTTTAGCAATTAGCTGACCGCTTTTCTTCCACACATATATTTTACTAAACAAGATTTAGAGCAATGTAAGTCTATGTGTGATATTAGAGGTTACTTTATAAACAACCTTTTAAATACTCCATGATGTTATCATGCTAGTATATCTACTTCAAAAATGTGAAAGCCATTAAGTTTTAGATTTCGTAAATACTGGAACAATATAAGTAACGATCAAAAGTAATTTACTCGTTTTGTTTAAAGCGAGATACGCAAAGAAATTAATGGAGAAAGCGGAATACAGAGATACAAATAAAAAGAGAGAATGGGGGTAGAATGAAGGAAACATTATTTTCAGTGATCTGCATAGATAAGAATGGTTTGTTAAAAGCTGATCGAGAATGATAAGACTTTAAAATGTTTCGCTTCTATTATATTTTTTAAACTATTATTTACTCACTTTCCAATTTTAGTTATATATATCTCATATATTATATCGTCAGTTATCTGCATATAGATTCACAAATTAATTGATTTCCAACAGTAGATTAACAGTCTGAGTTATCCACACATAAAGAATTATTGTAAAGTTATTGTTATTATTTATATTTGTTCTTGTCTCCTCACGTCATTCACAAATTGCAAACTTGTAAAACTGAAATCAATCTCACACTTATTATTAATATTCTAATACTTATCTTATATGATGGACTAGTTTGTTATTTAAAATCACACCATGAATATCTTTGTTATGGAAGAGAAATGATCCCTGCTGGTAAAATATTCATCTATCACATATTCCTATGTAGATAATTTCTGATATTATGGAAAGAATAAATCATGTATATTGTCCCATGCTCTTCAAACTTATCATTACCTTGACGAAATAGCATACCCGTTCTTTTTCACAGTAAGTTGACATAAATAATATCGCAGTTAAAAGAAGTGAATACGCAGTATTATCAACTTAACCTAACAATTACAATAATGTCATTAACAATGACGAAAAATGTCCTAAACCAGGTATGTAACCTGTATGTGATTGTTCAAGTATCTTGAATGACAAAATATATTACTAATAAGTGACTATACCGTGAATGTACTGCGCGGATTAAAACACTTGAGGAAATCGTTATGGTCTTGGCTTTCATATTTAGTGCACCGTTCTCCCTGATTAGGTCAACAGAGGAACAGTTGGAAACATGAATGCCAGTATAATTTTTACTAAACAACCTTCCAATAAATATTAAAAGAGGAATGGAATGGTTGTCGAAATACGCTTATAATTAAATTAGTTACCCTGATTTGAGTATTATTTTTTTATGTGACTGTAGGTTCAGTCATGTAAATTACATAGGTATTATATTTGCTTATGTTCCATGCTAAATTTTGCAACATGGAAGGTGTTTATAAGCCATTTAAGAAACACACAAAAACCGTTAGATTCATTTCAACATTTAAATTTAATTTGGGTCAAAATATTTTCGTCGCTTTGAGACCGCGACCTATTCACTGACAAAATTGTGTGCTAGCAGTGTTGAAGTGAATCTAACGGTTTTTGTGTGTTTCTTAAATGGCTTATAAACACCTCCCACGCTGCAATTGTTTTCGTTCCAGCACACGATCTCAGATCAGGTCACTTGCTATGCAAGTACATCTCCGTAACATACTAAATTTGAATTTCAGCCTCTTTGGTATTTCGATATTAGTCGATTTTAACAGTATACAATATATTTGATAATTAATTTAGGATAGAAAAAAACACTACACCGTCCATTTGATCTCTCAGGTAACATCCACGTTAGGATTGTAGAGTAAGCATGAGAGATGTTTGCATCTGTCACATTTATGTAGCATATTCAATTTACGAGTGGTTAAAATATTTGTATATCCCCTATAGTCAGTTTAATATCTTACTAAGATATATACGTACAGCTATAAGTGTGATGTTAATACAATTTTAGATAACCCCCAATGAACATCATGCCCTCTGTTTTTATCTCTCTCCCTTTCTTTCTTTCTCTTTCACTCTTTTCGTCTTTAATATTTTGGGATTTTATTTACTGTTTCTTTTCTAGTTCCATAATACATAATTGAAAATACTTTCTCTTCATTAGGTGGTGACAATCACACATCTATACACGCAAAGATAGGAAAATGTTGACATTTAGGTACAAAGATGTTGTTTTCATATTAATGAATGCTAATTTCACTTGAAATATAGTTTTCATGTTGTCTACTAAAATCTATATATTCAAAAAATTCAGATAGAAAAAAGAAAACAGGCTATTGGTAGATATATCTGCATATCACTTCAGAAATTACACTAATAACATTTGCCCCCTTTCAATCAATGATTTTCTTTAGCGAATTGTTTTGATATTTTTCACCAATATCTCTTTGCCAATCTAGAGAGCCGATGCGTTAACCCCACATTCCAAACTGACAATGATTAATCATGTTCTAGCTTATCGATTAAGCGCAGCGATATATTTTGTGAATATGTATTTTATTGTATCGATCAGAATACATAACCGATAGGGTTTTTTGTCATAATGGCATGCAATATCATAAGAAAACTATCGGGGGAATTCGTGAGCAGAGGAAGAGAGAGAAAGTGAAACAGACAGATAGACAGGGCGAGATGAGGTAAGGCGATAAAGAGACTGACGGACAGAGACAGCGATTCACAGTGAGACAAATGAATACTTTAGTAAATTAAATCCGAAAGATATGTCTTCATTGATATGGCAGCATCATATTTATTAATTATTCAATTACATATTGTACTGAACCTTCACTTACAAATAAAAGTACTTTGCTAGTTCTCTTTGTAAGTGATAAATGCCTTCATGAATGATTACGCATATCATTTTTAAAACAATTATAGCACACTTCAGATACTAGTCATTTGAAGACTCGAAATCTACATCGAAATTTATATTAATGTACAGTATAAGCATATTTAATGCATCATGCAGAGACTAGTTTGTTATCAGGCGTGTAAACTTTTATTTAGAATTCCATAATAATGTTACTTTATAACTGGTTCCTTGCTAGAAATTTTTTGTGATGTGGAAAGCAAGAAATGCTTAAATGAGTAGGAACAATAGAGAAAAAATTCTACAATTTTCCAACAATAATACTTTCCGTATATTTTTGACATACACATCAGACAGAATATTAAACATAACATAATGTGAAATCTACAATGAAATAGATCATAGAAATAATAATTTACAATGACATGCTGGGGATCTAAGATTGAATGAAAAGACCCATAAAGACTACGAATTATATATACTATAGTCTGATTAACCTTCGAAAAAATATATGTAGTAAATTATTTCATTCATAAATCACAAAAAATATTAACGTTTCGATGGTGGTTTAAAATGTTGGATTGAAACCCTGCCTAACCCAAACCTCCCCAAAATAAAAAAAATACCATGGCCTCGTCGTTATACCACTCTAAAATATAATATAGCTTAATATTGCTGAATGCTAGTGAGTGGAATAAAATAGTAAAATGTCCAATAAATACACACACACATACACATGTATATATATATATATGTATATATGTATATATGTATATATGTAAATCACAGTATGTGTGTATATTTGCTAACGCTTACATTTCCACAATTCTCAACCGATCTTCACCAAACTTTACACACACCTTACTTATGTCCCAGAGCTCTCGTGTAAATGAACGAACCTGGAAATAGGATGCCTTACACGGGTTTTCCTCCAATTCTTGGTATGTACAGAATTTTCCTTTTTTCTCTGTAGACTCTTCCATGCTTTTTAAAATCTATATGGTCGTATATTGGCATCAGAGAATATTTTTAGTGGTTTTCAGATGTTTGAAATTTATCATTTATTTATATGTTGTAATTGTGTATTATTTTTTGGTTAGAGTACATTATAGAACTGAAAAGATTTCGTCTATTTATTTCGACTGTCCACTTGCGACGGTGATTGAATTGACTAGAAACACTGTACGCGATGAATATCCAATACCAAACAATCTTAATGTCCATATTTAAAATGCATTAAACTTTGGCAAGCTTAACTGAACCTATTCGGAATTACTTCAAAGGCGATGTTTCCTTCCCTCTCTTCTATTTGTTGATACCTTTGTTTACCTACAAATGTGTCGTTTCATTTTATGAATGCTTATTTACGCATCCGTTATGATATTTCGAACGCGACAACTTTTCATTGCGAACTGCGAAAGATTCCAAGCAGTAATCATGAATTGATGCCAAATTCTTCATGACTTCATTTTTCGTTACCTGAAGTCAATTTCAGTGTGGTCGTGCACTGTAAGTACGTACCAAACAAATTCCTTTAACTCTACTTTTTCATGTAGGTATTGTATTCTTTACTATCCTAGGTACAAAGCCCGAAATGTTCTGGGAGGGGGGCAGTCAATTAGATTGATCCCAATACACAACTGGTAGTTAATTTATCGACCCCGAGAGGATGAAAGCAAAGTCGACTTCGGCGGGAATTGAATTCAGAATGTAAAGACAGATGGAGTACCGCTAAGCATTCTAGCCGGCGTACTAACGCTTCTACCTGCTGGCCGCATTTATAGTACATGTAACTATTCCTGAAGTGCTCTAAAATGGCTCAAAAGGAAAGTAGCATTAATTTTCTTTGGTCTTTCAATTTACATCAATTGATAAATAGACCAATTGAGTAAACCTATTCGTAATGTACCTATAATGACTACTGGAAATAGCTGTAAGCCAGAGTTGCTCAAAT
>NC_068992.1:32096866-32100580 GCF_001194135.2 Octopus bimaculoides | reverse complement strand
ATTTTATCGCGAAGAACAGTTTCGTAGCGGTTTCAGTCTTTGCGACTTTTTCAGCTAAGAGTAAAGGAGGAAAAACAATGAAATTGTGGAAAAATTACATGACATGTTTTTTTCTTTAATATTTCCATAGTCTTCAAATGCAAGGGACATTTACTCATTTACTCATGAATGTACATATTTTTTTTTGTTGTATGTAGACTCTTCCATACTCGCTCTCTCTCTTTTACTTATATGAGATCTTGGTAGCAAGTAGCAAGTATTGGTAGTCCTAATACGAGTTCTTGGTTTTGATTGTTTAGGTAGCAGTAGAGGCTAAGAAAGTAAGCGACGAGGACGACAATGACGACGGAGAAGAAGAAAAAGAAGAAGAAGAAGAAGAAGAAGAAGAAGAAGAAGAAGAAGAAGAAGAAGAAGAAGAAGAAGAAGAAGAAGAAGAAGAAGAAGAAGAAGAAGAAGAAGAAGAAGAAGAAGAAGAAGAAGAAGAAGAAGAAGAAGAAGAAGAAGAAGAAGAAGATCGGAGTAGGAAAAAAGAGAAAGTATAATAAAAAAATTCGGGAGTGGTATGACAGTAGTATGATGTTGGTGGAATCTTCTTAAATGGTCAAGCAAACTAAAAGTGACCTGTTGTTGTAATGGTATTGATTGAAATTGTTCTGAATAAATTCATGGGTAGTGACTGTTCTGAATATATCGTTTTTAATATTTGCATGGGTAGTATACTAAGGCCCTTATAATAGTGACATTCGTGGTGGACGCAATCAAAAGAGGTTTTATATTTTGTGATAAAATATGACTCGTTACTGATGTGCGGAGTACAGTTTGCTTCGTCCCTGAATTTATAGAGTGGAAAAATGTTGATGCTTGGTTGTTTGTTGTTGGCGCAAATGTCGATGTGTTCGCTGAATGCTAGTCTTTTGGTTTCCCGAATTTTGATCTGGCATCTATGTAGTGCCAGCCATCATTTGACGTAGACTAGTTTTGGTCTGGCCTACGTATTGCTCTCGCCATTCAGAGCAAGTTAATACATATATTAGTTTTTCCGAAGCACATGTAAAGTTTTTTTTTCACTGTAAAACATTGACCTTGTTTGAAAGATAACTCCGATCCCTTAACTAGGTTGACGCATATACCACAGTTAGGTCTTCCGAATTTTTTTCACTGACGGCTTCAGTGTTGTTGTTGACCGTATTCGGGCTTGTGTTAGGAGACTTTTCATATATTTGGGTTGCCTTTGCTCTTTATAATGGTGTGCATTTGGAGGAGTAAATCCATTCTGTGGTCTCTTTTTAGTAGGGGAATTTTCAGGAAGATGGTGCCGAAGGCTTCATGGTTAAGAGGGTTGTGAGTGGAGATCTATGGTAGAGCTTTTAGTTGTAAATCCTTCTTTAATTTGGGATGTCTGAGTTCGCGGATTTTGAGTTGTAGGGTACGTTAAAAGCCTATATCAATTAGTGATGATGGGCAGTTCCTGGTGATGAGTGTATCCTTTAGTTCCTGTAGTCGTGTGTCCGTGGTGCTTGTATTTTCGCTAGGTTGAAAGGCATATTCATTCTAGCGTGTCTGGGGTAGCATGCGTTGAGCGGTATATATTGCTTGGAGTCCATAGGCTTATAGTATATATCTGTTTCTATTTTGTTGTTAGGTTTCTTAATGAGGATGTCGAGGATGGCTATATTCCATCGTAAATTGAATGTGTACGTCAAGTCCCGTTTATAAGTGCTTGAAATTCTTTAAGTCTCTCTATGCATTCATGCCAAAGAATGAAACTGTCATCCAGATACCTCTTCCAGTTATTTTCTATGTAGAGAGAGAGTGAGTTGCCGTATTCTTCTACTACTTTACGACAAAGATTTATTTCTAGATATCCCATGACTAGGTTAGTAAAGGAGGGGATCAATCTCGTACCCATCACAGTCCCTGATTTTTGTCAATAGAAGTTGTCTTTGAAGACAAAGTAGTTTTTCTCCAAAATAAATTTTAGCCCTTCTATTACGAATTCTTTCTTTATGAGATGTGGGAGTACATTGAAGTAATTCTCTAGCCAGAATTAAATCGCCTCTATTCCTGGGATGTAAGGGGATATTTTGGAATACAGGTTGACTACATCGAAGTATACTAGTAAGGTGTTTTTGTTTATTGTTTCAGGAAGGTTGTTGAGCATATTCAGGTCGTCTCTTACGTAACTTTTGACATGTGTGAGGAATGCTTTTAGGAGGGTATCTAAAAAGTTACTGAGGCGGTGGGATTTGCATGTGGGACCTGCTATTATAGGTCTTAATTTGAGGTCATTAGGTGTAGAGACCTTGATTATTATGTCTGTGGTTCTCCTGCATGCGTTACTTATTTTCCCACTTTTGTGTATCTTAGGAATACCGTAGCATTAACAGAATTTACTCTTGAAATCGGTCATATAATCGTATTCTTTGTCGGTGAGCCCTTCTCTGTATAGGTTTAACATAGATATTAGGTTTCACATTATTTTCTTATTTATTTACTGCCCACAAGGTGCTGCACACAGAGGGGACAAACAAAGAGAAACAAACGAATTAAGTCGATTATATCGACCCCAGTGTGTAACTGGTACTTATTTAATCGTCTCCGAAAGGATGAAAGGTAAAGTCGACCTCGGCGGAATTTGAACTCAGAACGTAGCGGCAGACGAAATACCGCTAAGCATTTCGCCCGGCGTGCTAACGTTTTTGCCAGCTCACCGCCTTGTTTCACATTATTTTTATGCTGACTGTAATGTTGGAATTTTTCATAATATGATGTCTTCAAATATGGATAGTACTAAAGTTATGCAGTATACCGTGTCCATTAAGACAAGTGCACTCCCTTTATCAGCCTCTTTGATTGTTATTGTCTTATCTTTTAATTTGCTCAACGCAGCCCATTCTATTTTGCTGAAGTTTCGCTTGTGTTTTTGTTTGTGTATATGTTGTTATGGGTAATTCGTGGCGTATTCACAGAAATAATAAAGCATTTTGTTCTTACATTTTGAAGGAGTGCAGTTACTTCTACTTCGTACTAACGATTCGTCATCGTTGTATTTAATCGTATAGTTCCTTAGTCGTAATTTTCTTCGGTATTCTATGACGTCTTCTTTTATTTTGTTGTAGTTGGGGCGTTGGGTGGTGGATGAAAATTGAGCCCTTTGGAGAGTATGTTGATTTGGTTTTGCTGTTAGTTTCTTTGTGAGTTATATTGATGATCATTATCACTTTTGATTCCTCCTGTCTGTCTGGTGCTATCTCGTATTGGGTTTGCGTATTCGGTCTAAAAATTGATTGCGGTGATTGGGACAGCAGCTGTTATGTAGTTGCTCCCTGTTGTTGTAAAGTGCTTTGTTGTGATTTCTCGTGCGGGTCTTTGCAAGGGTATTGAAAGGTGTTTCCCGATATCCCATGTTCGGATGTGGTGTTTTAGGGGACAATCTCACATGGGTAAAAGAGACAGACAGAGGCAGACACGAATAAGGAAAATGTCCTTTGCATTTGAAAAATGGAAATTCTTTAAAACACATATCATTTAATTTTTCCACAATTTGATTGTTTTTCCTGCTTTACTCTAAGTTGTAAAAAGTCGCAAATATTGAAACCGGTACTAAAATGGTCTTCCTGTTAAAATTATTTTACCATTTTCTAACTTGTATTTTGCTTACACACACGCACGCACACACACACACACACATACATACACACACACACACACACA
>NC_068992.1:32092798-32095553 GCF_001194135.2 Octopus bimaculoides | reverse complement strand
TATCCATGTACTTTGAGTGTGGATGGAAAAAAATTCGTTGGAAAGTATTTTGTTTAAATGTGGAGTTTTACCCTTCTCTTTATTGTAAGAGATACGCCAGGTTCCTTAATATGATGGAATACGTATTAGGCTTAAGTTCAGCGTGCATTAAAGTACAACTATCACATCTAAATCACTGGTGTTTCCTGAGAAATCAATATTACCTTGAAATCGGGAATTCATAATTACAATGTGCGTACGAGATCTTTTGCTCATTCTAAATGCTAATTTACCACAATTCACCTTTTGCTTCTTATAGAAGTATATTATAACAATGCCACCCTCCGCTTTCGCTAGACAATGTCACATCGGCACCCAGTCTTAGCATCTAGGATTCCTCTTAATCTAATATGCCTTAACGTTTAGTCGAAATTTCATTTAAGATTTGAAAATTTACATGTAGTATTCGAGATAATGTAATTCACTTATGTCTTTACCACACGAATTTCTAAGAAATATCAACAACAAGCAATAAAACTGACTTTTAATCTATGTTTTTAAGAAAATATTTATGCGGTGAAACATTTGGAACTGTATTTAAACGGACAGAAGCACAAACGAACAGATACACCTGATACAAACTAATAGTCACATACAAACATATGTTTGCCTTTATACACACGTATTCACAAATGTACATATATGTGCATATATGAGCCACATATACAAATACATAATTATGTATATGTATATATATATATATATATTATATAACATTGTATAATTAGATACGGATGTGTACATATGCATGTGTGTAGACATGAAAATATACATACCTATATGTATATATGTACACACATATATATGTACATGAAAGTATTTTTCCTATGAAATTCTGAGTACATTCTACAAGAGTGTCTCCTATTTCAAAGCAAATTTTGACGTTGAATGTTGAATAACGAACATTTACAGAAATCTAATTGGACAATTGGACAGTTACGAATAAATAGATAATGCTGACCCAAGACTGAATGCCATTAAGTAGGTACGTGAAAGAAATGCAGTTTATCATAAACATGAGCGATGAAAATTCACATTTTTCAGTGTATTATTTTGTATTATGATAACTTTTGTAGGAATCGAAAACTTCTGAAACATATCCATGTATACACTTAAATATTGTCCATGTAAAAGGTATATTCTTGTATATTCAATGTTAGTTCCGATTATAGGCGGGTAAGTAGATACATAAGAGTGTATAATCGAGTTTTCTAAACGTAAATCGATTTCTCTACAAATATTAGCTGATTCAGTGAATCTATGTACTGTATTAACTGTAGCAAACCTGTAACTGAGAAATACGAGTAGAACGGAAATTTCATTGATAGTTTGTAGAGTTAATTAATCATAATAACCATAAGTTTTAACGCCATACAACGACCCTCAAACGCCTTTCGTGAAGTATAGTGTGTTGCCTCATTCGAAGTATTTTTATGATCTGAGATTCACTTCATTACACTTAACATATTCGTGTCCTTAGATAATGCCATCCAGGTTACTTTCATCGTCAAACTAATCAGTTGATAAATAACATGACAGGTATCAAACTATCATGACATATTTCTCGTATAAATTGTATACAAATATAAAATCAACAACCAGAAATAATGAACCTGCTCTTATAAATGTTGTTTCCACACGGTATGTCACGTAACTTGCTTGTCGGTAGATTTGCTTCTAAGCAATTCGTTCCACAAATAGGGTCTGAGTATGAAGCCTATCTGATGACTTGAGGATCTATAATAACGATTGTAAATGTGAACATGTGTGAAGGTGATACGATGTAATAAATGTTGTAACACACTCTTTATAATTATTGTACAGCTGAAGAGCAGTCTGAAGTACTGATAAAGATTCAAATGTCATCTAGCTATGTGTAACCCTTGAATTTTAGATAGTGTGCCCATTATCATATTATTCGATGTATCTTAAATTAATATAATGTGATTAATAGTTAGAATTTTTTTTTATTTCGCAGAAAGTGATCGGTCTCCTCGGTCTAAATTTATTATTACTTAAAGACACAGATATATGTGTGTATTGGAGCGTAATTCTGTTCTTGTGTTAATAATAGTGACACTTTACATGTTTATTTTAATATTGTTTGGGTTATAGAGGTGCTGGCTCGTTACACTTGATGTTAATGTAGGTGATGTAACGATTATGCTGACGAACAGAGGGGAAATTTTCGCGGGACAGAGCGTGCAAAATTGCATTAATTCCGACAAAACATGAATAAGAAAATGTGCAATATATTTATAACTGCTAAATGTAAACATGTCATATACAACATAAACTGTGTCAGAATCCACCCAATCATGAGTGATTGCCACATTGCCCACAACAGCAAATGTAAATTGCGGAAATAATCTGAAACAACATAATTATATAAACAAGAATGAAAAAGACAATGAATTTATCAGTAGAAAAGATTATACTAAAAATCTTATTAGTATAATATTTCTCATGAGTTTTTTTTCTTTTCATTACCATTGTTTTCGAATAGAATCGCCATTTTATATAACTTGATTACGTGTATTAAGATCAATGGATTTTATTTCAAATTATTTGTTGTAACGGTTGCTAATTTGTCGTTTCTAAAATATACATCGATCTATTAAGAAACTAAGTGGGAGTCAGATTGTGTCATCTATCTACTTATCTATCTATTTAACAATATATACGTATATATATATATATATATATATATATATAT
>NC_068992.1:32088605-32092261 GCF_001194135.2 Octopus bimaculoides | reverse complement strand
ATAGAGAAAGTCTTTGACGTTTCCAGCCTACGCCCTTCAACTTAAAGGAACACAGAAAGAAACAAGGAGAGAGAAAACATATAAATGTAGTGGTCAGCGATCTATCATGCCGAATGCCGGACAAAAGGGTCACACAGGAGAGCTAAGAAAAAGGGGGGATAACAATGAAGTGGTGAACCCAAGAGGAGAAGGTGTGTGTGTGTGTGAGAGAATGCTGGTGATCTTAACGTATGCATGTGTATGTAGGTGTGAGGATGTGAAAATGTGGGGAAGGGAATTGGTCAGTGCTAGTGTTTACGTGGTTGTGTGTTGTGATGTGATGTGTCATGTGATATGGTGTAGCGTGGCGTGATGTGAGGGTGTTGGGAGGTGGCGGAGGCGAGAGTGTGGTAACCATAGTTGGAGTGTGGGTTAGGCTTAGTGTGGGGTAGAGATACGGGTATGTAGGTAGGCAGAGGTTGGGCTGGGTGTAAAGGATGGGATGGGGTGGGATAGGAAGGTAGGGTAGGAGTGTGTAGGGGTTGGATGGGCTTATGGGGGAGGGTTGACGATGAAGGGGAAGGGGAAGGTGGATATAAGAGAAGGGAGGATGGGTATGGGAGGAGGGAGAAAACGAGGAAAGAGAAAGAGACGAAGAGATGGGATTTGCTTTATTTTCTCAGTTACTCCAATGTAGGATGTCTACCATTTATTATTGCATATGTTGGTAATTGAAAAATGTTTCTGCATAAGACGTACTCAAATTTTCTAGTACACGATAGGTAAAATCCAAAATAGTATATGGTCAACGAACATATTTTTGTTAAGTATCTTAAATCTTCACTGTTGAACAAATTAGAATCTACAACACGGTCATTTAGTTTGACATGTTTTCAGGTGTTCAATAATATAATTAAATATATCATCTGGCATTTGTAACAGCCTTCGGGCTATTACAAATGACATACGATATTTTCTGTCTTTCTTACAGTTGAATTGTTGTTAGTGAACACTCACACACGCGCGTGCACACTCACGCACACGCACCACACACCACACACCACACACACTCACACATCAGGATCCAAATAGTGTTTATCTTGGGCATAAGGAAATAACATTTATGGAAATAAAAATCCCAGCGCCTTTACAATCTCACCTTCTTATCTGTTCAGCCTCATCACAATCGTTTTCATCTCGGATTATGTTCAGTACACTCACGCACAAGCGATCACACAAGTGCACACGCTACACACGCTAAAGCATCGAATCATGTGATACGGACTCACTATATCTTTCAACCAACGCTGGTATATTCAGATCATATCGAATATATGTCTATTCATAGAGTCTGAGGTAACATCTATCGCACATGTTCTTAAGCTGTCAGTGTAAATTCAATAATTTGGCAATTAGATCCAACGTATCTCTTTAAAGACATCCAATCTTAATTGCATGTGATAAGGTTTCTAATACTATAGATACAGAAAGTTTTTCCACGGGGCACAAAAGCTCGAACAAATAAACGTATTCCAAAGAACCATCGTACAACCATTTAGAAATTTAAAAAAAAAAAAATAATAATTCGTGATAACCGTTTTTCCAGATCTCACGTCTAAATACATATGTCTTTAGAAATGATATCAGGCAAAATACAGATGTATCATTCATATTATAAATAATTGAACATTTTAATATAATTTTCACTGATTAACATTTTAGGTAATATGCAGCAGTTTATTTACAGTATCTTATCGGAGCAAAAACATTATACCTACTTAAATATTCTCCAGTAGATTTGTATTATCACAAGACAATGTTGTTTTGGCTTGCCTTTCATAATTATAAAGAACTAGCAAATGTACCCATCTAAAATGGAGGCATAAAATGAGGGGGGGGGGGTCGTAACAACATTATGTATTCAGAAATGTGTAACTGGACTTTATAGATTACTGGATGATGTAGAGAAATCATATAATTGTTGGTGATACAGTATTCTATCGCAGCTATATGGCATGTGTTTCCGACTAAGTGACATGTGGTGACAATTAACTACCGAACAGAAATAGACTCTCAGCTTCTGTATCATGAATGGTTATGTGGACCACTCCTAACGAAAACCAGAGCTTCCTGCGATCACTACATAAAAAGTATGAAGGAAAAGTGTTGTTTCGATATACCGTTATTTCAGTTCTTTACACTATGTTACGTTTGTTTATACTCTTATACATTCAAAGGTCACACATTTCCTTATTTAAATTATGTGTCATATTCCTTTCGATAATATCAATATGATTCCAGACTCCTTTGTAGATGATACATTCTGGTTTGGTGACACTAATTTTCAAATTATTGGAGTCCGTTGCTCTACTCATAGCGACATATAACTGGCTGTGTGTAAACATCGGAGCGGGTAAATATACATCTCCATGATCTAAAGTCTGGTCCGTGCCTTATTTGTTGTGACTCTGCAAGCGGAAGCTTTAGGGTTGCCAAAAATCAAACTAAGACTTACCTTTCACTGTTCTATGAGAATCATGTCTGGATGTTCTGATGTCATGCGTTATTTTGATTGACAAAACTAAGATGTAAACAATCGCCACAACCATTAGTCGTTTCGGACCCTGCTCGAGACTGACACACTTCAATAGCCACTAAATAATCACATACACACGCACGTTTTCCATGTTATTTTCGCTATTAACCGTCCTCGCGACCCACTTTGTATCTACGATGGAGCCACGAACTATACGATGAAAATCCAGAGTTACTCATGGACAGTGAATTTGTAATAAAAAAGCAAAGTTAGTTTATCAATTCAAAAGTCGATATCCACGAAATAATCATACTTTCTGATTTTTCAATGCTAAAAACCCATGAGGACCGTCTTTGTAATCACGTGAAAAGGGAGCAGACAAAGAGACGGAGAGATGGGCAGACAGGCGGACATAATGCCCATTATAATAAGATGATCAGTACAGTTATTATCAAGGGTAAAATAACTATCCTAATGATTGATATAACATCTATATGGATAAGAGATTGTCCATGAGCATTTCTTTCTGATCATAAAACAATGTCGAATATGCATTTTAATTTATTCTCCACCTATCCATAACATTAGTGACATCGCGCTATTTCCATACAGGGGAAATTTCTAGATCCTTTTCCTTTAAGAGATTTAAAAAAATTCTGCTCTTCTTAATTCATTAGCGAATTATAGCTATCCTCTCTGCAGGCGAAAATCAATGCACAGATATATTACCTCATTTTTATCGTTTGAACTTTAGATCATATAACTCCAGCAATTATACTATTCTTCGACCGAATTATTAACCAATTTCAAGCAAGATTGAATAATGCTTATATAGAAGAAATGTAAAACATTTGATAACATTATAAGAATACTGAAAATTATTGGTTAACCCATATACAAATTGTACAAAAGTAGTTTTATTGATGAGATTAATTAAATGTATTCCAAGTAAACAAGGATTATGGAAATACATTGATGTCTATGCGAAATACCAAAAATCAAAGAAGTCAAACACACCTACACTTATATTAAGACTGGAGCATATTCATTTGCTGCATACGTAGGGACTTTCGCCTTTAACAAACACACACAGACACAAAATGTACACACACACACACACACACACACACACACACACACA
>NC_068992.1:32084578-32088521 GCF_001194135.2 Octopus bimaculoides | reverse complement strand
CGCACACATATATATATATATACATACATATACATAATATACATGCATACCTGCATAGAGTATCTATATGTACATATAGTATTTATCTATTTCCGTACACTTCGCACACGTATATATATTTGACTACACATCTAACACATATTTGAAATATTTATGTGAAGAACATGGATGCAAGATTCACATATGCAACATTTTCATTGAATCCTCAACTGAATCAAGACAATTGAAGTAACTATTGGCAAGGTTGCAGTGAAGATCGAAAAATAGCTCGAATCACCTTAATTTTAATACTAATTTCGCCACGTTTTGGGTTTTGGGTCTTTTAATATTCTAGCGGTGTAAATATATCACTCAATTATGTCCATATAAGTGATGGTAAAACTGCATCTTCTCAAAATATTTCTTCTTCCTTTAAGTTTCCATTGCAAACATGTAATTCTGATCAGGTAAACGTTATTTTATTAATTTGTACGCGTTGATTTTAATACAAATAAGCTATTTGCTTTGATGTAATATTAGGAAGAGACACAAATTCAATCCCTCCTGATTTATCACGGTCATGTGCTACGTCATACAGTTAATTGCAACAAAGTAGTATTGCGTATTCATAATTATGCGATACTACTTCCCAGCCAAATTATGGTTAAGTAAATTAGGAAAGTATATATTTGTATTGGCTAAAGTTCAACTTTACTAGAGTATGTTCAATAATTCAGTGTAAAATTAGGTGTACTCATCATATAGAAACTATTTAGACTTTAAGATTCCAAGACCAATGGCAAAATAAGCATTTTTGTAGAAAACTGAATGTTTGAATATGGTTCCAATATATTACACTGGTCTACCAAGTTTTTGGTTTTTAGAAAATAGACACCATTCCTATTCAAACTCAATCTCCTGAATCCGAATATAGCCTTCTTTTTCACCTATCAGATCTAGTTTTAATTATTGAACATTCATATTTTCTATGTTTGAGTGTACGTCCAGTACGCATTGTTCGTTATCTTATTATAATTCCAAGTTTTTGTTTCTTTTTCCGTTCTTTTTAGATATTGTGCGGAGCTAAGCAATAGAAAATGAGCAGGGTGTTCTCTTCAAGAAAGTGTTGCATTAATTCTCCAAATATGAGTTGTTATGTTTGTAGAGAATACGCATTACCTGAAAATCGAAAATAACATCACTGATTTTGTTGAAAGAGCGTATATGGCATATTTTAGGGTCAAGTTGGGAGATCAAGATAAATATTAGGCACCGCATAGTGTCTGCAAACAATGTACAGAACATTTGCGACAATGGACTAAAAGGACAAGGAAAAGTATGAGGTTTGCTATACCAGTGGTATAGCGGGAGTCCTATAATCACTTACACAACTGCTATTTTCGTAACCTAAATTTGAAGAGTATTAATCGGAAAAATAGACAAACACTTGTCTATCCTAATCTTGATTCTGCTATTAGACCGGTTCCACACAGAGTAGAGCTTCCTGATCCTGTCTTCAATGTTTTGCCTCAGATAACTTTACCCTCTACCAAAGAAGACTTATCACTTGAATAAGACACTTGAGATCAAGTCTTTTCAGTTGAGAGTTTACATCAGCTTTTCTCCAAGGTGGAGTTAAATGATCTAGTTCATGACTTGAACCTCTCAGAAAGTTTTGCAGAACTGTTGGCTTCTCGACTGAAAGAGAAGAATGTTCTAGAGAATGGTGTCCGTATAACATTTTAGCGGAGTCGGCATGAAGAGTTCCTTTCTTTTCTCACAAATCAAGAAGAGCTGGTTTAGTGAGATGTCAGTAGGCTTCTTTTATAAACTTAGCATTGAGGAATACAAATCAGAGGTAGTGTGTCTTTTCATAGACAGCTCTAAGCGTTGTTTAAAATATTGTATTGTTGCACAGCGGAAATGTATATGGCTGTGTCCCACTCGGCCACTCAAGAACTCTGAAGGAAAAATATGAAGAAATTAAGTTAGTTTTAAAGAAGATACTATATCATGACCATAAATTGGTCATCTGCGTTGACTTAAAGATGTTGAACTTCCTCATGGGACAGATATCTGGTAATACCAAATATCCGTGCTTTCTTTGCATGTGGGACAATACAGACCAAGGAAACCACTATGTTAAAAAAGACTGGCCGCCTCGAAAAACTATGGCTCCATGTAGAGCTGCCAATATATTGGAAGAACATTTACTTCAGGGAGATAGATCATTTCCTCCTCTTTGCACATCAAACTCTCTGATTAATCACGCAATTTGTTAAAGCTCTTAGCAAAAATGGGGAGTACTTCAAGTATATCTGCAGTGTATTACTAGACCTGACGATTGAAAATCTTAAAGCAGAGATGTTCGATGGACCACAGAACCGTAAGCTCTTGAAGGACACAAATTCCGTGAAAGTAATGAGCGAAATTGAAGCATCAGCTTGGCTAGCCTTTGCAGAATTAGAGTAAAATTTCCTTGGGAAACACAAAGTCAAAACTGCAAAGACCGTGTTACCAACTTGATATCAACTTTTCGTTATACTGGCGCGAATATGAGCACCAAAATGCATTATCTTTTTAGTTATCTTGATTGTTTTTCCTGAAAATCTCAGAGATGTTAGCGATGAACAGGGCGAACAATTCCATCAGGACATCAAAGAGATGGAAACCCGGTAGCAAGGACGTTGCGACGCTGTGATTACGGCAGACTATTGGTGGTGCTTAAAACGAGATACTCATGTTGCTCAACATTCACGACACACACAATTATTCCTTAGATTATCTGCCAAAAATCTTAACCTATGTGCATATTCAAGTTTGAATTTTGATTTGTACTTCGTTTTGTTTTATGTTACACTCTCTTTATTGATTCATACTATATGCCTTTTGTATGAATAAAATACTTACTCAATCAGGTTTAACCAGAAAGCTAGTCCTGATTGAGAAAAACTGAAGTCATTTTTAAAATTTAGCAGGCAAAATACTTAATTCATTGAAATATACCAGGCACAAGACAAAAAAGTTTCTTTTTGCCCAGTGTTATCTAGCACTAAAGTAAAAATAAATTAGGGTTAACAAGGTAGTAGATTATTCAATTGAATTTATCTAGGCAGTAAAATGCTTGAATACGTTTTGATACATTGTGAACAACGGTAAGACTAAATAATGTTTAACGAAGTTAGGGTATTAGCTATCGTACTTGAACGATTTAGATACAGTTGCTGGCTTTCGTGGGTACGTAATATTCATACAAATAGCCATATAGCAGAATGTGTGTATACGTTCTAGTACTTTATTACTAATATGGGATAACATTATGTTTAACCAAGGTATTCAGTTTATTCAAAGTATTGATCTAGGCTAAAAACTCTTAGTGTAGACATAGTGATTAAGTAGAAGGTTAAGTATAGTGAGAATGCAGGAAGGATTTATATTTAAAGTTCTGTTATCTTTCATTCAATTCATCATGCAGAATAATAATATTCAATTTAATTTTATTAAATTTATTAATATGGCTGTGCATTGCATTCAATACTCCGCGAAAATTTGAGTTCAATATTAGTATCACAATATTACTACTACGAAAATGCATATGTGTTGTAATTCATTCTCTACTGACTGGTGGAATTAGTAAACCAGTGGTAGATCGCCACTTAAATGCGGTACATCAGTAAAAGAATATATAATAAAAACATAAAGAATGAACGTGTATTATCAACAGGCTATTTTGCTAACACGTTATTCGAACAAAGTGCCACAGTGCGGGCGCTTCACATTGTGGTATGTATATGGAAGCGCTGAAACATCCTGTCAATTACTTTTGGCAGTTTAATTGATTCATGATGGCTCCATGAAATATGCATACTGCTATGTACAGTGGTTTTGTTGTGCCAGGGTATATGTGAAACACCCATAATCTCAATAAATCATATATATATATATATATATATATATATATATA
>NC_068992.1:32083102-32084475 GCF_001194135.2 Octopus bimaculoides | reverse complement strand
GTGCATAAATTTATGCACACACTCATACACATACACATGCACACAACATACTCACACACAAGTACAAATACAGAAAGAATGCGGAGAGAAAGGAGGAGTGAGTGAGGGAGAGAAAGAGAGAAAGAGAGAGAGGGGAAGAGAGAAAGATATGTATATATAACATTTTCATAAGACCGACACCATTTGACACCAGAACATTTAGAAGAACGGCGTTATGAAATTTATTCTTAAACTCTTTACTTCTACTGTTGGAGTGGAAATTAATGTTTTTGTATTTCCAACGAAATATAGTGATAAACGGTAAAAATGCGCCACATAATTTGTACTATAAATTTTGTTTGTGGTTTACGTTTACTGTTGAAACTTCTAAATCATACTTTAATATTTTAGGCCTTGCAAAATATTTTATACCGTTTATAATAGAAGATCTGATTATTCATTTTAAGGTTTTTTCTTTTGTTGTCTTCCATCAGTAGGTTTATTTCGATTAATGCTGATAATAAATGATGAAAGTTAGCGCAATAAAATATCAAGAAGATTCCGGCTCCACGCGCCAATATTTATTCTCATATCAGAAGTTATATAATCTGAATTTATTTCAATTATGGCATCTTTAAATAAACAGATAATGAAAAAAATATTATGCAATGTATACACAATTTAAGTACTTAATGTTGCAATATATTCGCTAATGTCGTTACATTAAAATATTGACTCAACATATTACAACAGATTAATGAGTAAAATGTATTAATAACATAATATTACATTGGGTTAACGGAAATTAAATTTCATGTTGATTATACAGCCAAATAAATAAAAATATTTTGCAAGATTTTACCATTTTTCACATCTGTAGAAAGGAATTTTGAAAAGCAGTTTTTTCAAACATGAATGCTATTTCATAATATTTTCCTTCTTTTTGAGGTTAAATATTTGCAGTTTGGTTTCTAACATGCTTATGGATAGAAGCACTTAGATATTAATAGATATGAAATATAATTATTGTCTACTCGAAAATTGATAAAATACTGAAAACTTATAAATATTTCTGAACGAAAAAAGGAAACTTGTTTTTTTCCATCCACTTTATCGCCGTGCATATACGTTAATAAACGTTATTCTCTTCTTTATGAGTACCTGCAAATACTGATAACTCACCAGCATGGCGTTCAAGCTTCTGAGACATACAACAATGTCTACATGTCTTCATATAGACTTATTACTTAATTTTTAGTCTATATTCTACTTGAATATACTTAAGGAAACATGAATTAATGAAGCAAATGTGAAATTTGGCATAAATATTTAGCTGATACGCTTTATTTAAGATTAAGATAATCAAATTGAAATTGAAAGACCATCTCACATGA
>NC_068992.1:32081429-32083002 GCF_001194135.2 Octopus bimaculoides | reverse complement strand
TTTTTCTAGATTTAAAAATTCTTGTGTATTTCGATCCGTCTCCCGATGTGTCCTTGTGTTTTTCTTTATAATCCCCAAAGTGTGCTCTCCAACGAATTCTATTTATGAAAGAATGTGTTTTATGGATGAGCTGCTCCATGTAGATCTTTTTTGGTGGGATGAGTATGTCCTTCATGGATACGTCGATGTTGAAAGTCTCCATTGGTAAGCGGTTATTAATCTGCGTCTATTAAAGGCGAGAGATTATTATAATGTTCCAGTAAACTTTGTAATCGTTACCAATATAGCATAAGACTTCACCCCAAAGGATCATTGATTAGATTCCTTAAGGATCGTTCTCATCTTTTATATTTCCAAGGTTTCAAATTTGTATATTTAAAAAGGATAGAGATTTTCAACACGATCGATTTTTATTCCATTTATTTAATTATTTACCATTCGATGTCAACATTTCTGTGCTCAACTCTATCCAACGACTGATTCGTTCGATGTCTGACGTTTGACACTTCCTCAGGAATGGCTTCTATTGGAACAAATGACCAAAAACCACAATTATCGATCAGAACAGGTTATTAAAATTATTTAACTATAACAACAACAACAACAACAATAACAATAATAATAGTAGGAGAAGAGTTTCTGAGCGCACGGAAAGTAAGGATGGAAGCAGACCATATAGAAAGAATTG
Source organism: Octopus bimaculoides (assembly GCF_001194135.2). Taxonomy (NCBI): domain Eukaryota; kingdom Metazoa; phylum Mollusca; class Cephalopoda; order Octopoda; family Octopodidae; genus Octopus; species Octopus bimaculoides. The sequence goes on along the minus strand of NC_068992.1, from coordinate 32,082,314 downwards.
TAATAAAGATGTAAGCGGCGGCTGGGAATTTGATACCCAGACCTAGGAACAACTCAGTATAGATTGGATATAAATAAGAGAAGTGGAACGGGTCATATAGTGCAGTACAATACGGCCAATTGTTAGATCTCTAAACAGAATATAAGCGCATGACTCAACCATGATAAGGGTAGATATTAAATTAAAATAGGAACTGGGAATAAGATAACAAACTGGGGATTTTAGTAAGAAGAGATGAGATTCAAATCTTAGTATAAAACCCATAGAATATAATGGTAATAGCAAATAATGATAATATATTGAAATGTTATTGAATATATCAGTGATGGAGCTTGAAAAGATTCCTAGGAGCAATGATTTCTGGGTAAAATACTCTTAACACAATAATGATACACAGTAGTAATGTAAAATAAAATAATAGCAATGATAGACTCCCAGGGGCAACAAAGATAATCTACCTATCGGGGATAATAAATAAATTAATAATTAAATTAACAAATAAATTAATAAATTATTAAATAAAATAAATTAATCTAGTAGACATTTACAGGAGAGCGGTAACAATAGAAAAGATTAAGGAGCTACCTCCCCTGTATATCATAATCAAAATAAATCAAGACAGCGTGGCGGAAAGTAGTGTTCAGTTAAATAATTTTTAATAATCTGTTCTGATCGATAATTGTGTTTTTGGTCATTTGTTCTAATGGAAGCCATTCCTGAGGAAGTGCCAAACGTCAGGCATCCAACGGATCAGTCGTTGGATAGAGTTGAGCACAGAAATGTTTACATCAAATGGTAAATAATTAAATAAATGGAATAAATATGGATCGTGTTGAAAATCTCTATCCTTTTTAAATATGCAAATTTGAAACCATGGAAATATAT
>NC_068992.1:32076787-32081245 GCF_001194135.2 Octopus bimaculoides | reverse complement strand
ATATATATATATATATACATAGTAAAATACTAATACGGATAACGGAGTGTAACTAGTAGCATTTATTAGCACAACGATCGTTTCAGCTTCATTGTGCACTGCTCCATAGTGGGTGCGGAACCGTGTAACAAAGTCAGACACAACGCATGGTTCAAAACAGCCTCACCAGGTGAGGTAAGGTGCGTTGATTTTCTTCCTGGCCACATCTTCATCACTTTACCAAGTGGTTCTGAACTGCTAGAATCACACCGTCAATATAATACTTGAAGCGAAAATGAAATATAAAACTGAAAATTTGTGAATCGTCTTACATCATTGACGAGCTTTTGCACTTGGTGTTGCTACATGATTCCACACCCATTAGGGAGCAGTGCAGAATGAAGCTGAAGCGATTGTTGTGTTAATAAATGCGTCTAGTTACACTCCGTCTTCCGCATTAATCATTTAAAATATAGCCTACACGCACTTCAGAATCCCGGACGTGAAATATTTTTCCCACGAGAGTTCCGGATTCCAGTAATGAACTCATTTCCGTACAGCCAATCAGAGCAGAGCCACATTTATCCTTTCTTCCTTTCTAGTCAGCACCATGCATTCCTTATTCTTTCCCTCTCTACTGTCAGACAGCATCTTCTCTGTCTAGCACATGTCAATATTTGTAGACAATACGTGTTATGTCTCCGCTAATTTTCTTGCAAGTAAATAAATCTTATTTAACTGTTATTTTTAGCACGAATTTCTCCGGAAATTTTCTTTCATGCAAATAAATGTTTCTGTTAATTTAAAAGATAAAAACATGAATGTGCCTGTGGCTTACGATTGACTAAAATTACCAAACTTTTCAAACTTTAATTACTAATAGCTCATTATTTATAGACTTATTGCGAAGATTAGTTCTACTTCATTAATTAACATATAAAAGTGTATCATTACACTAAATATGAAATCAATTCGAAGAAAAATTTGACACGGGCAACCAAACGGAAAGGATCCCCCAACCACCAAAAATAGAAAAAAATAGTCATGAAAATGTGAGTACAAAGCTTTTTTCCTAAGTAATATTATATTATCAGTAGTAAATTATAGATCTATTTATTATAACTAGCTGTACCTGTGAACAATTCACAGATAATATAAGAAATATAAGCATTTGTATGCTGTAAATTATGCGCTGGCACTCGAAGGTTGGTATTTTGAATGCCAACATTTGTTAACTTGACAAGGTGAAGGTGAGCTCTGATTGGCTGTACGCAAATGAATACTTTACTAGGAACCGGGAATCTCATGGGAAAAAAAAATCGCATCTCGGACCTAGATCCATCCACGAATGCAGTACCACTGATGATACCTGATAGCCATAGGTGCTGGACGTGCTCAGCAGCCACACCACCTGGGACTTACTCTGAAGCAAGGCTAGGATACTGCACTTAATGTCTACTTTCTAAATCTTAATTTTTAATTTTGAAATACAAAAGAATTATAAATACTTGATACGTGTAAGCACCTGTATATGCCAGATAGTGGCAGAGGTGAAAGAATATATCAAACATAAATTGAAAAACAAAACACAAAGGATATTGCGGTACACGTATTTCAAGCTTTATAAACAATCTGTCATTACATCAGTATAGCGATATTGTTGATATAAAATATGCTTTAAAGATGGTTCAATATTGCTAGTCCAAAGATTACATACCAAAAGAAAAAGAAAAAGGAAAAAGAAAACGTACACTTAGTATTACCCATTATAATGGGTTTATCACATCCCTTTAAAAAGCATATCTGCATAAATGTTCATTCGATTTCAAAAATCTGCCCATAATGTACTACAATTCAGCATAGAGTGAATGTTAAATAGATTGGATTGAGTTTATATTTAACTAGCGTGTATAAGATAGAAAGGGAAGATTAAAGGTAAAATTAAAGTAAAAAATAAAATATAAAAGTAATAGAAGCCAAACCGAGAGTAATAACAGTAAACATAAGGATAATAAGGTTAGATACATATATAAATAACATTTAGCAAAATTGGAAGAATGTAACAAAAGAAATAAGAAAAAAAAAACATAAAGCAGAATAAGAGATAAAGAGATAACATACTATAGAGTTGAGAACAGGATGTTGCCTTGGATGAGATTGTAGTAGTGATAAATAATTTCTTAGCTAGACCACTCGTTGAAATATAGATTAAGGTTGTAATTTGATATTGTGATGAGTGGTCAGTTTACCCAAACACACCACTAAATATTCTTACCTTTATAAACTTATCTATTACATGGGTACATGCACATACTTAGAAGTCATAGTATATGTATGTGTGTGTGTACACACGCACTCATATAGATCACCCGCTAACATGCTCGAGCGTATACACAATTCTAAATACATGAATATACACATACATCTCCACACATATCTAGAGTTGCACCCTAGTAACCATATACATACACTCACATATCCACATATCCTTAAGCATACGTCCAGATATAGTTATATCTCCATGCATAGTATCAGCATACATGCACGCACGTCCATTTATGTATACACACGTACAATACAGCTTATAAGCGTATATCTTGATTTTGAGTACGTAACAGTTATATTTAATATACTATACTCGATAGATTGAGTTACATACCTTTAAAAATAGATTGAGTTACATATATTTGAAAAAAATAACTTTTAAAAGTTTTTAATATCTGTCTATCACAAACTTAATATACCTGTTATCAAATGACAACATGTTGAAATGAGTGGTGATCAACAAAGGGAAATGAAATAAATATAAGTGATAAAAGTGATAAAAGGGAGCAGCAAATTAACAATAAGTGAAATAATTGATATAGAGACATATGGTTCTATAGGAATAGAGTCTTATAAGAATTTTTTTTTTAATAAGAATCATTAAAAAAAAAATATAGTTTTACAATATTTAAAAATAATATAATAATGAAGGGGCATTAAAAGTAGTAAAAATACTAACAGAATAAACCGGTGATATCATAAAGGTGTAACATATCAAAATATCACCACCCATCAAATATATTTGGAAGTACATCAAGGATACATGTCAAGATACACAAAAAGATAAATAATAATAGAAGGGGGTAAAAAGTAAATTGGAAATGTAAAAAATAAAATTGAATAAAATGGAAGGAAAATTAAGATTGAAGGTAACATTAAAATATGAAGAAAAATTATATTAATAGCAATAATATAATAGAAATAATATAGTGATTGGAAAAATACTATGATTGGAGAAAATTCAAGTCTATCTAATTGCGTAAATTATATGTCGTTGGGCACCTTCTACTATACTCATATTTTAATTGTTCAGGAAGTGTTATATGGAGTTAAAAGAGTTTAAGTTCTGATCAACTAATGAATACTTGTATAATATTGTTATAAACATTATTGAAGTTATTAGTGTTAGCTAATATGGCCTATGTGTATGGTAGTGTTACTCGAAATTTTAGAGTCAGTGACTAAATTATTTAGATAATTTCTCTATAAATAAGTCTAGAGACCTCGGATTATTAAATATTGTGTGTACTATATGCGGTCGGAATGTAGTTAGACGAAAGTAAACTGAATAAGTAAGTTGGGTAAGTCCAGGACTTGTTAATTCAATGTCTGAATAGTGCCAACAGCACGGCTACCATCACTGCAGATGACAGCATGAGCAACATAAGCAATAACAGCACCAACAACAGTATTGGAAGTCCCTCGACGGCAGCAACACTAACAACAACTGCAGTATCGCCATCACAGCCAGCCGTACCAGTAGCTTCACGAACGTCCACAGTAGCAGACCTGACAACACCTATAGCAGCAGCACGTCCAATAACAGCAGTAGCAGCAGCGACAGCGGCTCTAGCAGAAACACGAGTCGAAGCACAGCTATTGAAACCTCTAGCAGCAGTGACAACTCCCTTACCACTGCTACGAACCGCAATAATAACAACAACATTGCCGTCACGATAACCGGCAGTGACAATAACTTTACTGACGCCACCACCACCTCCATTGACGCCAACACCAACAGTCCCAACTTCAACAACAACAATGTCGGCAGTAGCAGCAGTAACAACAACAACAGTAGCAACAGCAACAACAACAATCATAGAACCGACAACAGGCATCATTGGATGTTCCGCGAAATATCCCAAAGAAACGTTTCTCCAACCGTATGCCCCCCTTCATAGTTCCGGAAAGTAGATACGTAACATCGCTGGCCACCCACATCGGGCAACTATGAGACGATGGGATCCCATTCTTGATCTCATGGAAAATTCTTGAGATTCCAGGTCCCTACCTCAACGGACGAATCGTTGCGAGTTATGAATAGATGAACGCGGAGAATCCGAAAAGACTCGCCCGAACCAGCGAGTATACTTACCTCGAGAACGAAGAATTCCGGGACGTGTGTACATTTTAGGAGCTTCCTGATAGCTTTTT
>NC_068992.1:32075580-32076252 GCF_001194135.2 Octopus bimaculoides | reverse complement strand
ATATATATATATATATATATATATATATATATATATATACAATTTTACCTTATATATATATACAAGAGTGAAAGAAAGCTAAGCTTCCTTATCAGATTTCAACAAGCTTCTGCCTGGCGGAAATTTACATATGCATATGGGATGGATATCTTCGGCTATTTCCGTACATGTTGAAAGACATGGATGATTTAGCGAGAAACATACACAATTCACCTTGAAACAAATACGAGCTCTCAGCGGGCGAAACGAACAAAACATATTTTCAAAAATACTGTGAGTGAGTTGTGTACTATAGTGTAAGGTTTAACTTGTAAATGCCAGATACCAGAATTATACACCTTGAGAGCATTGTGTATCTTAACAGAAAGAAGTAAAGTAGCCACAATGCATAGGGAAGCAAAATAGTCAAATGAAATGAAAACGTCAAGTGAGAGTGATTCTAATTCCGAAATAATTATAATATATAAAATGTCACAAAATTGACAACACATTAGAAACATGGACGTAGCTAGTTCATCAACAAACATTCGTTTCACCATTTCGTAGGAATTCGCCACTGGGATCAACAGAATTCTGGAATAAATGTTCGTTGATGAAAGGTGTTTACCTCTTAGTATTAGGTCCATTACGTTGTTGAATATATAGATGCACTTACAGATATATATATATATA
>NC_068992.1:32069999-32074895 GCF_001194135.2 Octopus bimaculoides | reverse complement strand
GGCCATGCTGGAGCACCACCTTTAGTCGAGTTAATCGACCCCAGGACTTATTCTTTGTAAGCCTAGTACTTATTCTATCGGTCTCTTTAGCCGAACTGCTAAGTTACGGGGACGTAAACACACCAGCATCGGTTGTCAAGCGATGTTGGGGGGACACAGACACAAACATATACACACACATACATATATATATATATATACATATATATACGACGGGCTTCTTTCAGTTTCCGTCAACCAAATCCACTCACAAGGCTTTGGTCGGCCCGAGGCTATAGTAGAAGACATTTGCCCAAGGTGCCACGCAGTGGGACTGAACCCGAAAGCATGTGGTTGGTAAGCAAGCTACCTACCACACAGCCACACCTGCGCCTATAAGCTAGGAAATTCTTAAAATTAATGGACAATCGCTTCCTTCGTTCAGACAAATACCACAAGATCTTCAACACGAACACGGTTAAAGTTAACTATAGTTGCCTCCCCAATATAAGGTTAATAATACAGAACGACAATAAAAATAAACACACTAGAAATATCGCCGATATAACTGTAGATCTCGGAATCGCTACCCTCTAAATAACAACTGTCTGGAAAAATAATTTACATACAACGCGAAAATTACAGATCCCAACGGAGTAACAAAAACGTATATCGGAATGACGGGAAACTCGTTCAAGGAGTCATTCACGGCGTCATTCACAGAGAAGAATAAAAGTCATACAACATCCCTATCCAATATGATATTGACGTTGAACGTAGGAGAAAGAATATATAACTCCAAATAAAACGGTACATCATTGCAAAGAGAATTTAGAGGAAGTTGTACCAAATGTGAAATCTGTATCACTCCAAACTGAATATTATACAGTCAAAGTTAAACATTCTAAATCATGGGGATGAGATGTTTTCTCCCTGCCTACACAAGCAATATTTCAAACTTAGACACTTGAAAGATGAACCGTCACCAAATGGATAGCTTCTTTCCTTGAACGTGAAAATTGAATATATACAACATATCAACTCCAAACCCAGATGAAATATGTCCCCATGACGAACTACCGCAGCACACAAATATACGAACATCACATAGAGCCAGAATGTAATATAAGATAATGCCAAAAAAATTACCATCCAAAATTACTGTTTTTCCAAAAGTCAACTCCAAGGGAGATAACCTCTCAAAAGGTGAATTCTAAGATTAGTTCCCATTGACTTATTGTCTTATTTACAAAAATCGTGGCGAACTCACGGAACTTTTGAAAGCAGTTTTGGCACAGACAAAAAGAGACTCGGCTTTCAGTTGCACAACATCACCTTGATCGTGTCGAGAACGATGAAAACTTTTTGAAAACTTTTCAAAGGCTTCTGAGCAGGTGTCGCCAAGCTTTTGGCAAAATTTGATGCAAATTCTCTGCTCAACTCTCTCAGACATGATCAATGCGACGGTCACACGCTACGCACGTAACCTGCTAAGCACTGCTGTAAAACATCGGATGTAAGCCAGAACGTTAAAACTTAATGTGCATGCAGAACAGAGTTTAAAGTCAATTTTCGTAACTATGGCAACAGTCTGGATAAGTGTTGATCAAAACACGTATATCACAGTATAATTAAAATTATTCATTTCCGTATAGACTGCTCATTTTCGTTTTACTTTTCTTTTGTTTTAGTTGTCTCAGAATTTGATATCATAACTAACCTGTAATTTGTCATAAAATTAACACTTAAACAACTGTCGTGCTTTCTCTACAAATATCTCTTAACTGTGCTCTAAACTAAATGTTAACAAAATGCGATTTGTCAATATTAATCCTTTTGTTATATTTCATGTCGATTAATTTTGAAAATAATGAAGCATTTATTAGAATACGTTTGCCATTATTAAGCTGGTATTTCAAACATTATTTGACATGAATTGGGAGATTTTAATTTGGATCTCCCAAATAAAAGGAATTTGTATCATAGATCTAGGGAATTGTATCACAAGCGTTAAATATAACTATCCAACGCCAATGGATTTGGAGAATGACTTGCTAGTGTGATTATGATAGTCATTGATGTACATTCTGAATGAAGTATTATCTGTTGCTGTTCATTTTTACCTGTTGTCATATATAATTCACCTACATAGGTAGATAGAATAAAATTAAGATGCTTACACACACTGACATTAATATTTACAAGTAATTCTTGGGCATTAAGTCGTTAATAAATAAATACTATTTAAATCAATAATAAATAATATCATGAAATTCTAACTCACTGCTCCGAGTATGAACAAAAAGTATGCTCAAATAGTGAAGGAGTGAAAACGTCCGTAGAAATGTTTACTTCATAAAACAAAAAATAAATCTGCATTGTGCAAAGAAGTCTTTTAGTAGAAAGTTCATTTTTAAACGAGGCTAAATCTCTCTCTCTCTCTCTCTCTCTCTCTCTCTCTCTCTCTCTCTCTCTCAAAAGAGTGCTTTGTACCCGGTTTCGACCCCCAAAATGACAACGCTATTTGAAATACAATTTAATGCAGTTGAAAATTTGATGACAAATGCAGATATTTGTAATATAAGAATCTAGGAGTGAAATTGATGCCTTTTAAAGAGGAATGATTTGGCACCACTTAGACTAGTAATAATACGACAACAATACAGCACGTGACAATACCAAGTACATCAACCAACTTTCACAATAATAAAGAGACGAGCACTTTTGACGCCTACTCCAACTCTAACACCATAGGAAGATCAAAAGTTATGATAAAAGAAAAAAAAAACTAAAAGAACTTCAACGACAATATTTCCAATAAGAAATACAAGATCAACATCAATTCCAATACATTTGCTGCAACAAATGCGAAACGCAGAGAGCTATACAGGATGGACATTCTACATAAAGATATATGCCTGGCCTAAACAGCGAAACTGATAAGGCAGGAGAAAACGCCGGTGGACATTTTCATCCCCGCCACGAGTTGTTGAGAGAAACAGAAAAAATATGTAATTTATGTGTTTTATAAGCACAAAGTAGCTGAAGTCGGATATCGAGGTAAAAGTGGTAGGTGCATTGAAAGAGATAATGCGCCGCATTCAAAATATCTCGAGAGCCAAACATGTTACAGGGATTTTAGTGGGCTTCAAGAAAGAAGTTCAGGCCGCCAAACATTCTACGGATCTCTGTCGGAACTAAAAATATATACTGCATCAATTGTATTTAGAAAGAAGAACCGTGATTATAAAGACGTGTAAAGAGGTAACTTTATGGTAAATTTTAGCGTGTACCATTTTCAAAGGGAGGTAACATCTTCCTGGCTGTGAGAACGACCAATCATGATAATTGGTCTGCGACCAGTGAGGAGAGATGATGCTACTCCATATTAAACCAGACACAATCCACAAGGGCACAGACCTCATTCGCCTTGCGGGAGGGGAAGAGTTGCACTTTACTATCGAGAGTAGAATGCCACGGTGTCACCTGTGTAGAAGCTTATAAATTCACGGCTGCGTATATAGTCCTTTACTGCTAAGATATTGCATTCACTCGAAAGGTGATTGATAAATTCGTCTGCTTTCCTACACAACCTATATTTGAAGTATGACTGAACATTGTCGATCTTACTAGATTCGTTCTAAAAGATCGTTCGTGAGCGGGTATAATTAACATTCCTGACACGTTTCAAGTTCCCGTCCGTTGAACTTTGCCAACGATCACTAATTCCAGCATTCTCGTTTTATTACATGAGTTGGCCACGCAGTTCCATTTATATGCATTTGTTTAGTTTGTTGTTCTTGATTTTCCATTGGAATTCTCCTACTGATTTAATCAGGTTTTGGGTATCTCTGGCTGCCGATATTTTTCTTTACGCAGCGCATAATTTTTCAGACACATTAACGCGATATAAACACAGTAACCTAAATTTCCTCCCCCTCCACCCTCCACCCTCCTCTTCCTCCTCCTCCTCGTCGTCGTCATAATAATAATAGTAATAATAATAATCATCATGATCATGATGAAGTTGATGGTGATGATGATGATGATGATGATGATGATGATGATGATGATTACGATGATCATCATTATTATTGTTAAGAAAACAATGAAATCGATCCGCGTATGAATAACATGTAAGTCCCCATATCTTTCAATGCAGCTGTAAAATAAAGTTTATGTCACTCACAGCTAGTTGTAACAAACAACGTTAGCAGCTGCTAACTTGAGAAATGTTAAACTTGAGTAAAATTTAAAAGACAAATAGAATATTTACTTTAAAAATATCTTTTGTTCAGTATGAAAACATATTGCATGACGTAACAAATTATGTATCCAGGTGGCGATAACAAGATAATTTCTTAATGGAATTAATGTAGCTTCGTATTTATTTATAAACTGCAGCTGACGATATGTACACGTATGCTAAACCTATCTCTGTTTCAATCATTTGGGTAAATTAAGAAAAGTATATATGCCTATAAGTGGCCGCGTGCATATATGGTGTTGTAATTAGTTATTTGAATACGTCCAGATCTGTCTGCGTGTCTATGCGCTTTTATAGCGCGAATGACAAATGAGTATCATATGTCTAAATGCTCCTACCTGTCACTTTCAAACTCATCGTCATTATTCAATTTTGTGTACTTAGTTTTTGAAACCCCGAAGTCTATTTAAAAATTACAGAAACCAAATTTAGTTTAAATGGAAAATTAATTTGAAGTATAAATTCTCCATTGCAGAGTAGAACAGCACCATTTAATGATTGGTAGCTTATATATTTGGCACTAAAAACACAATGCAAAACAAGTTAATACGTTCATATAATGAATTCAAATTTCGGCATTGGACCAATGCTCACCTGGTATTTATTTTGTGAACCCTCAAAGGATAAAATACAAATCTATCCATGACGGG
>NC_068992.1:32068352-32069989 GCF_001194135.2 Octopus bimaculoides | reverse complement strand
GGGGTATCCTTTGAATCCATATTTCCCTAATTCAAAGAGAGATAAAGGGAAATCCTTTTCAGTTAATGCCTTTAATACTATATCGGTTGCAAACATTTAAAGGACGGTGTAAGTCGGACACAACGACACCAATACTCCACTGCTATGTAATTTATTTACCCAAAGGGAAGAAAGAGGAACTAAAGGTGAAAGAATTTGATCTAAGAATATAAAAGTGGATAAAAGGCTGCTAGGTAGTTTGCCAGAAAAAAATAGGAAAACAGAAAATTACCCCAAGCAATATACACAATAGGGTCATTTCCAAACACCTTGATGAAAATTGTTTCGTAAAATTTCCGACTTTCGGTTTCTCTAAAGGCTGAAGAATATCAAATTGAAAAATATAGAATTTCAACATATTTTTATCACTGAACAAAGGGTGAGACAGCGTACTTTCAGCAATCTGTGTAGAGTAAAATGACTCTTATCCAGTCTCATTGCCTTATAAAATTGCATGAGCTCATGACGGCAGATCGTCTTGTAGGGGTGGTTCCTGTGATCCTCTGTCAGCGCTCGATAAATCCATGTTCGGCTTATTTCTGCCGAGGCAAGCAGATTTCTTACGGAACGACAGGTATTTCGCCAAATCCTTTCTCATGTAGTTTTGTTGAGCTGAAGAGTCCGCACACTTCTTTTCGGTCAAGTCTAGGTCGATCAGCGGTGCAATAGGTTTCTTGAAATTTACTCTCAATTGTCCAAACTGTTGTTCAGTTAATTTTTAGATCTAGCTGTATTAGATTCGCCTCCTTTGTCAAGAGTTATGATTGTATTTCTATCTACAGCCATTATCTAATTTATAAATCTGAATCTATTTAGTCCGAAACAAAAAGAAGCCACGCTAAGTTTGTATAATGATGCATAATGTTCATATTTTTTATATTTATTCATACATATTAAAGCCGAAAGATCGGATGCCTTCACTTCGGGACAGCCTTTATATATGTATATATGTGTGTGTGTGTGAGTGTGTGTGTTTGTGTGTGTGTGTGTGTGTGTGTGTGTGTGAGTGTGTGTGTGAGTGAGTGTGTGTGTATAACAACGCATGGATAATGTGTGAATTCACTACAGCTGTTACACACGATTTTTGATTGATTAAAGGAGGCATTACATCATTAGAAAACACCGTTTCCATCAGGTAAATGGATGAACCACAACATTTAGAAACATTGAAAATTCAAAGGCATATGCACCTGAATTATTCTGCAAGCCTTGTCAGTCGTAGAATGAATTCATTAGTTTAGATGGGTAGTATTATAATAGAAGACAATGTGATGTCATATGTAGCGAGGTGGGGGCTTAAGATTTGAAGCATGGATAGAGGTTACAGGACTAGGTAGCGGGCGACCAAACGACGAAGTAGTTCATCCCTGCAATTGATCATATATATAACCTGAATATCTTTCTGCCTGTAGTTCGTATTTATTCGTCTACCTTTGTTGTTTACGCATTTAAATTTTGACCAAACCCAGTGCCTGCTTTACAATTTACGTGCCTGGTTATCTGGAATCCTGATCTTTTATTTGTGCGTGTGTGTGTGTGTATGTGTGTGTGTACGCGTGCGCATGTGTGTGCGTATATATATATATATATATATATAT
>NC_068992.1:32066915-32067838 GCF_001194135.2 Octopus bimaculoides | reverse complement strand
ATATATATATATATATATATATATATATATATATATATGTGTGTGTGTGTGTGTGTGTGTGTATGTATGTATGTATGTATAGCTTCTACAGTAATAAAAAAAAACGTGAAGTGCAATCACTGATTATCAAAATAAAATTTTGATCAATGATAATTTCATTGGGGAAATCGAATTCCTAGTAGACGTATTGAAAGTGAAACGAAATCGTGTTTAATATGTTTGAATATATGAAGCTATATCATAGAGAAAACGGAACAAAACAACACATCTGAATCAGTGCAATAGATGGATTTTAGCAATTGAATGTTTTTGATTGAATTGCATTGTAGAGGCTCGAGGTTTTAATGATTTTTAGAAATAACATCAATCTAAATGTTGAAAAAGGAAGTATATATATTTTTTTTAATTTTCAAGGTCATATACGTTTGATCCTAACAATTTAGAAATATATATAAATGAATTTTTTAAATCTGTAACTTTATTATACATCCTACCCATATATATGTTTGTATACATATGCATCTGTGCGCGCGCGCGTGTCTGTGTGTGTGTGTGTGTGTGCGTGTGCGCGTGTGTAAGTGTATATGTGAGTGTGTGTTGGGGGTATAGAAGTTCAAAATGCACACAAAATAGTCAAGTATTTGTCATTAATATATTTACATCTGTAACCGGTTTCACAGTTTACACTGACTTTCAAATGTAAAGACTTGGCTTATGTCGCAGATATGTTGCTTCTGGGTAGTGTTTGAAGACTGCCCTATTTTTATAGGGAGTTCATGGCTCAAATAAGCATATGATTATGAATAGGATTCGATTAGTAGATTACAGTCGCATATCTGGTCGTAGAAATTTTTATAGGTTTCCCGCTACGTCTATGTGTTACTATAAAGTGACAATGATTGGCGTTGTAAGTTATACATATA
>NC_068992.1:32059237-32066173 GCF_001194135.2 Octopus bimaculoides | reverse complement strand
ATGCATGTATGTATGTATATACACATGCATATAAGATAATTTTAATTCATGCAGACGATCGTTTCGTACATTGATATAAAAATAATGCAAATTCTTCATTGAATTGGTTGAAATCTCATTAATTAAATTAATTAATTATACATCGATGTACTCTTTAGTGCAAGAATTCGAAACAAAATGTTTACAATGAACTTGAGAAAGGAAATAGCAGAATAGAATCTAGGAGTTTCATATTTATCCTTATGACAAAAAGAGACGTGTGTCCAGTTAGGTGTTAGCTATAACTAAAGATCATAACTGTTATTTGAAAATATAAATAGAAGTGGTTTCAGAGACGCCCCTTCTATAAATGTGAAAGGAGATTAGAAATGTTAACTCCACGTAGGTCACATAAGGCAAAAAATTGTATACAGATATCCAATCGAAAGGCATGGCTATATTTGAATTGAAATATGACTTGACAGTTAAAGACATTATTTAATGTGGTGTATATTAAAAAAAAATATGCTTATAGATGAGAATGCATTTAATATAGAGGAGATAGTGTATAAAGAGCTACTTGATAGTTAACGTAAACAAGTGGTAGAGAGGTAAAATCGGTTAAAGACCGATTAAGTTGTGTAAGATTGACTTATGTTTCCATAGGAACTAATATTCCGTAGCATGTATTAAATATAAGGTAGAACATAAGTAACAACAGAAAAATAGTTGTTAATATTACAATTTAGATACTAAATACTTGCTGGGGTTATAAAGATGAAAAAGTGTAGTTGAAAAGATAACAGACGTTAGAATACGGAAAAATAAACCAATGTAGAGGAGATAAATGAGCTGGGAAGGAAAATAGTAGATAAGTGGTTTATTTTATATGTATTGATATGTAAGGATATACAGTAACAATGTTCTAATATAAATAAATAAAAACTTTTAGGTAAGAAACTAGCTAGGCAGAATGAGGAAGGGATATTTAGTGGTATTCGGGTAGTATTAATATTCAAATAATAGAAGTACATTGTGTATTATGATTATAAGAAAAAGTACGAATATAGGGGTGCACATAAGTATGCACAAACTTTATAAGTAATGTAGAAAAATAATCTTTTAAGGAAAAAAGTGTTAGTATATTTGCTCATGCGAGAGTAGAGGCATATTTGCACATTAGTATACATAGATATAGGAAGTCTAGTTATTTTTGATTAGGGTATACATAAAAGAAGAAGCAACGTAGAAAAAATATGTATTCATGCCAGTGCAAGAACAGAAGAGGCTTACACACGTAGATATAAACACACACATATAAAAAAATAGTATATATGTGTGTGTATACGAAACATATGCATATACGCAGATACACACATTCAAAAGGAAGAATGCATTTTAGTGGCAACATATGTGAAATAGACACGAAATAATACAGGTATATTATATACAAAGGAAAAATATGATTCAAACGGAACAGACATATTGAGAGAAAAGGAGGTGTAGGAAGAAACAGATAAAGTCTTAGCCCTATATATGGTGGGTCATAGAACCGTTAGAAGGAAATGTTAAAAAAAATGCCAAGATAGTGTAAGATATAGTGATGTAAAGTGAATGTGATCAGCAATCTTATTCCATAGGAAAAGATGATATATAGAAATATTTTTAAAAAGCACTAAAACTAATCTAAGCAAGGGGTAGTGAAGAATTATTTAAGAGTGATAAATAGGAGTTCGGTTATGTGACAACTTTTTCATCCCTAGTATTAACCAAATTTCCATTCATTCTCATTATGCTATAGCTTCTTCCAAACACAACCTACAGATCTTATTATTTGTGTAAGAGGGGGCGAGAAAAATCAATATTGTTTCTTTTGAGGTGCCAAATTGGCTTTAGATAGACCTGTGCTATTCTATTTTCTATGGTCCGCAAAAGAAGATCTATGATTATAACGTCTCGATTTAAGGGAATTTTTCGTACAACACAGGTGTATGTATCTAGAGGAATCCTGAGTAATAATAGTTGCTTGGTATACAACTTCTTTCATTTTGCAATTTCTATCTATTTCAGAGGCGTTTGGGTCTCTACAATACACAATTTAAATTAGTGGGTGGTACTATAGTAGTATGACTATATTCATTAGGGGTAATGGAGTTTGGTTATCATCATTATAGTACTTGATAATTATAGGATTATTGGAAGTACTAGGTATATTTATCGTAGTTTTGTATTATTATTATAGAATAGATCCAGTTTCTTATTGTTAAAAGAAGAGATTATTCTAAAGCGATTTGGAGAGACTGAAAATCCAAATCAATTTTATTTTTTAATATGAAATATTTTAGCATATTTAGAGTTTTTGAGATTTTTATTAATTATCATTCTAATGAATTTAATAAAGTTAGATTTTAGATGATTGGCAAAAGAGACTCTGATCCAAGTAGTGTTATTACAAGTAATGTTTTCTTTATTTGAATGATGGGTTGTTATTGGGTGTGGTCAGCTATTCTCACACAAGGTTTTGATTTCTTTTTTGCTATTTTATTCCCATCTATTACCTGACTATTAATACTACCCTAATACCATTAAATATCCAATACCATTGAATATCCTTCCCACATTATGCCAATCTAGTTTCTTACCTCATAATTCTTATTTATATATACTAAAACATAGCTAAAAACATGATAAAAACTATTTTGTCTGTTTTTTACTACCTTATATTTATATATTCGACCTTACATTTAATACATACTAACGAATATTAGCTATGTAAATATAAGTTCACCTTACACATCTTATTCGTTTTTAACCCTTTTTACCTCTCTAACACTTGTTTACCTTAAGTAACTATTAGCTCTCCATTATTTCACCGGAAGAATGAAATGAAAAGTTCTATTTTCTGGCAACAAAAATAGTGCAGAATGAACATTTGACGATAAAACAAATGAAGAATTCATAAAAGTTAGAAGCCATTTTAAATCCCAGAAAGTCCCACCAGCAAACCGGTATTAGAAAATGTTGAAGAAGATCGACGGAATCTACTTAGAAATATTAAGTTTAAGAAAAACATTCTCAAGAATAATCACCTACGCTATTTGAAGCATAAAGTTATTCGAAAATTAATAGGTATAATCGTACAGTCCTATAACACCCGTACATCTATACAACATAGATGTAGATCTATATAACAATCCCCTACAAAGAAAATTACAAAGAAATATAAGATTATAAACAAAGATGTTCTAAAATCCATTAATATCAAAACCAAAGAAATCATGAGTGAATACCGAATTGACGACGTAACTGAAGTTTATGAACCATCCAGGCCTAGAATTAGCCTAAAAGACTACAAACCTAACTTTCACACTACTCCAAAAGTAAGGCTCATCTACCCTTGCAAATTTGACATCGGAAAACTTAGCAAAATTATCATAGACAAATACCTAAAATTATTGAAATTAAAACTAAAACTCCACTTGTGGTCGAAAGCACTAAATGCAATTAACAGGTTCATTAATCTACAAGATATGATAAAACTTAAATCTATTCAACTGGACATAGCCAAATATGAACATTCCATCAGCCCCATCTTCCTAAATAAGACACTTATCTGCGCCAAGAATAAGACTAAATAATCAACGAAAGAAATAAAAATTATACTTGAAGCCAGAAAGATTATAATATTTCATGAAAGTAAATATTGGACCAAGAAAGTTACACCAGACTGTTTCCATGTACCCATGGACGCGCAAGACTCCTCAGAGTTACCCATGAGGGCGCAATACTCCATAGTTTGGGGATTTAAGTACCACACCAACTTAAGGAAGAATTCCCTGAATTAAAAGGTGGACTTTACCGAGACGACGCTCAATTCTTAGTTAGAATTACCTCCGACAGAAAACTTGAACTCTACAAAAGAAGATTGCATGATTTTTTTTTAAAACCAAGGACTATATATTACCATTGAGAAAGATAGCAACTCTGTAACCTTCTTAGACGTTAACTTCATTCTGAATACTTCCACCCATCAGCCTTACCATAAAGCTAACAACAATATCACATGCATACTCGCACAAATTAACCATCCATATAACATTATAGAAAACCTGATCTCTAACATAGAGAGAAGAATTAATCTATTATCATCTAATGAAAAAATATTTAACAAACATAAAGACAACTATAGGCTAGCACTTAAGAAGGCAAGATATAAATATGAAATTAAGTATAATAAATACGACAGCATCAATACTAAGAAATGAATAAGGTAGATAATATTTGTGAACCTAAGTCACCTGATGAATTAGTACACTCCAATAAACGTAAAAAAGAAAAACTCTCAATAACAATCATCAACATAACTTTAGTAAAAAGACACGAACATTACAACTACAATGTACATTCTAATAAACATAATCAATACGAGCACCATAACTATAACTTTACAAAAGGAAAGAATAATATGAATTTTAGCAGTTCCCACCTTACCAAACAGACTAGCATTAATATCAATATATTCAAGAATACTGACAACAAACACCAAAATTGTATGATTATAGATAAAAGGAGGAATATTAAACCAATAAACTGAAAAAAATGAAAATAATGTAAACTCACCTAATTCCTTCGATAATATATATAACCATAGAATTCAAACTAATATAGATGGAAATAGAATAGCAAAAAAAGAAATCAAAACCTTGTGTGAGAATAGCTGACCTCCACCAAATAAAACCCATCATTCCAATAAAGAAAACTGAAGTAACACTACTTGGATCATAATCCCTTTTGCCAAACATCTAAAATATCACTTTATTAGATACATTAGAATGATAATTAATAAACACTTCAAAAACTCTAAATATGCTAAAATATTTGATTAAAAATAAATTTGATTTGGATTTTCAGACTCACTAAATTCCTTTAGGATAATCTCTTCTTTTAACAATAAGAAACTGGATCTATTCTATACTTATAATGAAAAACTACGACAAATGTACCTAGTACCTCCAATAATCCTATAATTAACAACTACTATAATGATAATAACCAAACTCCAATATTCCTCATAAAAATAGACATAATACCAAAGTACCACTCACTAATTTAAATTGTAAATGTAGAGACCAAAATGCCTGTGAAGTAGATAGAAATTTCAAAATGAAAGAAGTTGTATAGCAAGCAAATATTATTACTCAGAATTCCTCTAGATACATACTCTTGGGTTGTACTAAAAATTTATTCAAATCGAAAATATATAATCACAGATCTTCTTTTAGGGACCCTAGAAAATAGAATAGCACATGTCTATCTAAAACCAATTTGACACCTCAAAAGAAACAATATTGATTTTTCAGTCGCATAGAAAATCCTATCTTCAGCCCCATCTTACAGAAATAATAATAAAATTGTGTTTGGAAGAAAGCTATAACATAATGAGAATGAATTGAGATTTGGTTAATACTAGGAATGAAAAAGTTGTCTCATCTAAACCCATGACCAAATTCCTATCTATCATTCTTAAATAATTCTTCATTCTCCCATGCCTAGATTAATTTTGGGCGTTTTCTAAAAATATTTCTATTTATTATCTTTTCCTATGGAATACGATTAATCATCACATCCACTTTACATCACTATATCTTACACTATCTTGGTATTTTTTTTAATTTAACTTTTCCTTCTAACAGTTGTATGTCTCACTATATATATATATATCTTTCGTCTGGAAGGAATAAATAAGCTGTTAAGATATTTAGTAAAACAACGGTATAAATATGGTAAATTAATTAAAACTTTTAATCGCTGTTTAGGTGGGAGATGGGAAATTTTACATGAATTTGGTGTAACATTTAGCCTTAAGCTTAGTAAACATTTGTAAATGTCTGGACTGTTTACTAACCACTCTAATTTCATACTACGTCACCAAAGACAATTGAAAATGTAGTGAGCTACGCACTACGTCGTTAACAACTAATACAGTCTTTTTAGAATATAGTTGACTGAACCTCGTGGTCCAAATAACATGTAAGTGATAATACTTTGTATTTTATATAATCTTGTAAACGGTGTTATATCTAGCTTTAATCGTAAAAAGATTTTTTTTTAATAATTGCTCATTACAGGTATTCTTTAATCAGTTCCTATATATAAAGGTATTTTAGTATTATCTATTAAGTTACTGGTTTAACTTTAACATTAAAGCATATAAGGATAACAATTATTTAATACTATGTAATCTTTTGTTTATTAACTTTTGGATTACGGAATAGTGTAATTCACTCAGAAGTAGTTTTATTGTTAGTGAAGTTCAATCGAGTTTGTTTGGTCTGGAGAGAATAGAATATAAAAGCTTTCACTTTTATATTAATAGGAATGGAAGGCTGGTGAGAATGTTATCTGTATGGACTCCAAAGTCTTAGTAGCTATTTTGTTAGATAATTTAGGAGTTAGTTATAGGTTTCCTTTTTGGATTTATCTAATGATATTGTCTTTATACATTGGGTAAATGTGTTTGTTGTAGTTTAATTAATAATGTTAGTGTTAATCCTTCCAAGAATTAAGATCGAATGAATGTGCTGATATCTAAGGTATGTTGGATCGCTGGTATGGCAGTTATTTTATGTGCAGAATAGAATATATATATTAATGAATGAAATTCCAACTTACTAGGAGTTTCGTATTTCAATATTTGCAACGTTTATAATTTTATAATTTAAAAATATTGAGATAAATAGTACATTCATGCCGCAATAATCAGATTTCTGTAGTGACAATCGCTTTCCACAATTGACAATATATTAGTTGCAATTTCAGTGATTAAGGCATTGTTACATATATAATTAAACAAACTCGGGTGTGTGTATGTGTGTGTATATGTATATATGTATGTATGTATAGGGATTTATATGTATCTATATATGTACCATATATATATATATATATATATATATA
>NC_068992.1:32053543-32057747 GCF_001194135.2 Octopus bimaculoides | reverse complement strand
ATATAGGTGTATATATATATATATATACACAGACACACACATACATATATATTATACATATATATGCATGCGTATTATGATTTAGTAACTTGAGACGGAATTTCAGGGGCGCTAGTGCGCCGGCCGAAGTGATTTGCTATATTTTGTCTGCACCTAAGTTCTAAGTTCAAATTTCGCAGACGTTTACTTCGCATTTCGTCCAATGGGGTGGGATAAACTAATTGCCAGGAGAGTACTGTAACTGATGTTATACACTTAGCCCCTCACCCAAAACCTCCGGCCTTTTTTGCTACAGACGAATAGAATATATCTTTGAAAAGTATTTACTAACTGTATATAATATTAATCAAATAGATTATTGCGAATTTGATAATTTATACAACCATTTATTTAAATTGTTTTAAAATATAATTTTATATTGGCTATAATTTCTTATAATAGCTGCAATTATTTTAATTAAATAATCAATAGATTTTAATTGGAAAGTATAATAACTATAGAATTATTTACTATTTGATTTTAGCGGAGTATTTTAATATGTGTATATGATTTCATATGAGGAAATATATAGCTCTATACATATGTGTATACATGAAGGATAAATAATTATGTTATTATTTATTGTTATTATTCTTTTATATTTAGGCAAATGTCTACTCACATATATTTGATGTAGATATGTATATATATTGTTGGCACGCCGTCGCTTACGACGTCGAGGGTTCCAGTTAATCCGATCAACGGAACAGCCTGCTCGTGAAATTAATGTGCAAGTGGCTGAGCACTCCACAGACACGTGTACCATTAACGTAGTCCTCGAGGATATTCAGCGTGACACAGTGTAAACAAGGCTGACCCTTTGAATTACAGACACAAAAGAAACAGGAAGTAAGAGTGAGAGACCGTTGTGGTGGAAGAGTACACTGGGCCATTGCGCCTCCATGTGGTATGTATATGTTTATATATGTGTATGTAGGTGTAGACCTGTATATTTATAGATGTATATATGCGGACATATATGCGTGTATGTATATATATGTGTGTGTGTGAGAGAGAGTGGATGTGTCTCTATATGTGGATGCGTGTATTTGTGTGTGAAACATGACTGTATATACATATGTCTACATATGGATGTGTATATGTGTATTTATATGTATATGTGCAGGTGTATGTGTATATATATATATATATATATATATATATATATATATATATATAAAGAGAGAGAGAGTGTGAGAGAGAGAGACAGAGAGAGAGAGATGCATATGTGGGGATTTCTCTCTATATATTTGAATTCGTATACATTTCACTTAATGGAATGTTAATTAATGAAGAAACATAAATTACTACATAAATAAATTAATAAGAAATCAAATAAATTATTAGATACATATAATAAATATATGTGTGTGTGCAGGTATGCGTTTGTATGTATATATGTGAGTGTATTTGTGTGTGTGTGATGTGTTTGCGTGTATATATATATATGGATGGCGAAGTTAATACAATTTTCTTTGAAGTTTGATGAATTTTTCTTTTATTGGAACCGACTGATTCATAAATTGAAGTATATTAATATGCGTACTTATAATATTTCAGTGTATTACAAACTAAATTAGAAATATATTATATATTATAGATAATTTAGTTGTCTAATATTAAATATTTCAAATACTATAATGTATTTATCTTAAAGCATATACACAGTTTAATTAAAGTTATAAATTTCAAATTATATTATTTTATTTTCTCTTAAATGGTTGTAAACTTTAAAATTTAGTAATAATAATATACATATAAATTTTTAATAGACCCTAAAGTGAATAGAAACCTTATATTGTCATATTATGTATTTCCGATACTGTTCTTTCGAAAGCATGAATGTATATGTTCATAACGGTCTAATTTCTTCTGAAAAGCGAAGTATATTTCTGTTTTGTTATTTATTTACTTATTTGCAACGATTATAGAAGTACATAAACGAAGATTATGATAATTCTAAAGTATATTCTATATATATGTTTGAAATATGCATATATAGGCGCAGGAGTGGCTGTGTGGTAAGCACCTTGCTTACCAATGACTTGGTGAAGTGAATTTTATAAAAATTCACTTCACTCATCAGTATGATATTCTAAATAATAAATTTGAAAATGCTAATAAACCCATACATATTTCACCATGCGGCATCAAATATCACATAAGGAAATCAGCATCTCCAAATTCATATCGTATCTGTCCTCAAATTACCCCATGTGCGTCACGAATAGTCCCGCAGAAAAGATGGCAGTTTAACTATCCAGGAGTAGATTATCAATATAGATATGGAGCAGGGAATTTTCAATTAATTAATAAATTAATAATTAACAATTTTGCCAAGTAGTTTGGTATGCAAAAAAAAATTATCGTTAAGACTTTTATAATTATAAACATAATTTTGGGATCAGCAAATGTTACCTCACCAACATGCCGAAAATTTAGAAATAACAGTTAAACTACTCTACTACTACATGATTAACTGACTGCAGGTTTGTTTTATCTGTTTTTCTTCTTTTACCTATGTGAGTTATGAATATCGCTAACTGTTTGAGATATATTGTAGTATTAGAATTAGTAGTTTAACTAATATTTTTAAATTTTCGGTATGCTGATGAGGAAACTTTTGCTGATCCCTAAATTATGTTTATAATTATAAAAGTTTTACCGATAAAGGGTTTTTCGCATACCGAACTACCTGGCAACAATTTTAATTATTAATTTATTAATTAATTGACAATTCTCTGCCCTATATCTATATTGATAATCCACTCCTGGATAGTTAAACTGCACTTATATATATATAGCAAATGACCTGAACTGAGATTGTGTACTGAAACGAAAACGAGTGCAGCGTGGAAGGTGTTTATAAGCCAATAAAAAAATCATTAGATTCACTTCAACATTTAAATTTAATTTCCCAAAATATTTTGGACGCTTTGAGACCGCGCCCTGATCACTGACACAATTCCGTATGCAACACGAAATTGTGTCACTGATCAGGTTGTGGTCTCAAAGTGATGAAAATATATTGGTGAAATAAATTTAAATGTTGAAGTGTATCTAACGGTTTTTGTGATTTTAAATGGCTTAAAAACACCTTCCACGCTGCAATTGTATATATATATGCAAGCAAAGTGTTTGATATCTTAAGAAGTAGTAAAATCTAACTAAGGATAATTCTTCTTTTCTACTCTAGGCACAACGTCCGAAATTTTTGGGAGGAGGCCAGTCGATCAGATCAAATCCAGTACGCAACTGGTCCCTAATTTATAGATCCCCCGAAGGGATGAAAGGCAAAGTCGACTTCAGCGGAATTTGAACTCACAACGAAAAGACAGACGAAATACCGCTAAGCATTTCGCCCGGCGTGCTAAGTTCTCTGTCAGTTCACCGCCTTAGCTTAGTATAAATGTTATGAAATGAACTGGGCCCGTTCCTTAATTGTATTATCGGGAACAATTCTCTGTGTATGTATACTATTATATCCATCATATACATTATCGTCCAGATTCTGGCTCCATTCTGCAGCATTAGTCATTTTCCACGTTTTCTCAATATCCTTTTTCTATTACATGTTTCTGTTATACGACGGCGACCATGCTAGGATACCGCCTTAAACTGGTTTGTTGAACAAATCGACCAAAGCAGTTATCATTTTGAAGTGTTGTACTTATTCTATTGGTTTACGTATGTCGAACCGCTAAGTTACGGGAACGTAAACAAAGGAAAACAGCCGTTGTCAAGCGTTTATAGGGACAAGCACAAACCCAAACAGACACACGCATACATGCTGATATATGTTAATGTATATACATGCGACGGTCCTCTTTCAGTTTCCGTGTTCCTATACGGAAACTGAAGTTTTATGTCGACCTGTGATTATAGGAATCATTTGCCTAAGGAGTAACACAGTGGGACTTAAACCTGATATATGTAGCTGCGAAGAAAACTCTCTCCACACAGCCACACCTACCACTTCACAAAAGCAGACGAGAGCCTAACGGTACTTAGGTTTTGAAGAGATATTGTATACTCTTCATTTTAATATGGTCCTACAATTTAGAAATTATACATATATATATATATATGTGTCTCCATGATTGACCGCTAAATCCACAAGTTTCTCTCTCTCTCTCTCTCTCTCTCTCTCTCTCTCTCTCTCTCT
>NC_068992.1:32050961-32053533 GCF_001194135.2 Octopus bimaculoides | reverse complement strand
CTCTCGTTCTCTCTCTCCCCCTCTCTCTCTCTCTCTCTCTCAGTTTATTTCCTCGTTTTTCTTTTTGCAAAAGAGCTTAGCACGAAACGTAAAAGACTTTCTCATATTCCCGAGGGTAAAACTAATACACTCATTCGTTGTTTATACACCTGTCTTCACCTTTTGTTTGTTCTGTAAACTTCAACTATACACACACAAACACACACCCACACACGCACACACACACACACACACACACACACACAGGCACACATATGTATGTATGTATGTATGTATACATATATCTATATATCTATATATATCCTTCAGGGATCTATAAATTAGGGACCAGTTGCGTACTGGAGTCGATCTAATCGACTGGCCCCCTCCTAAAAATTTCGGACGTTGTGCCTAGAGTAGGAAAGAAGAATTATACTTAGTTAGATTTTACTATGAATCACGATGAAATAATTTAAATGTTGGCGACGCATTTCTTTGCCTTGCTTTAATTCATAAGCAACAAAGTTTTCCTTCTTAAGATATCAAAGACTTTGCTTGCAGTACTTTCAAGTATACACCTAGTAATCTTGCTTTCTGATAAAATACTAAAAACATAAAAAGGGAATACATTTATACTGTTTAATAACGACTCAATGAATATTAATTCCTATGGATATATGTTCATTGAAGTGTATACGTACTGTGGAATCATATGTGTATATGTGTGTGTGTGTTTGTGTGTGTATGTGTGTGTGTGTGCCTGTGTGTGTATGTAGATGTATATATATATATATATATATATATATATATATATATATATATATATATATATATATATATATATATATATATATATATATACACATGCACGCACGCACAAATATACATATATGGTTGCATTTCTTTCTGTCTCCTTCTCTCTCCCTCGCACATACACACACAGACACACGCTGACAAATATTAATATGTATGTGTGTGATTGTATGTGTGTGTGTGCATGTGTGTGTGTGCGTACTTGTGCGCGTCTGTGAACGGGCGAGTGTATGTCTAAAGTGAAAGAAATAGGAGATAGATATATTTATACAGAGTGTTTGGAAGGGGTCAAACATATCAAAGAATGTATATTGGATGATGAAAACAATAACAACCTCAAATTATCTTATCTAACTTATATTGCTAATGCAGTATCATTACCGGACGTATTGAGTTTGTGAAATGAAAATGCATTCTGATTTTATCATTATAAATAAAAAGGTCTTCTCTAAAATCCTTTCACATTTGCAAAACATTGTTTTTCATTTTATCAACAGAATAGATTTCATAATATGCGTCCGAGATATAAAATATTAAAAAGTGACTGTTGAGTAATTGCTTCAAATGGAATTTGAAGACGATAAAAGTGTATGTATGTAAAACTAGATGAATAGAATATTAGAAGATTCCGGTTTCTTTTGCATATACCCTCGTATATAGGTCACAATTCTGCTATGTCTCTGAATAAAATTGAAAGCAGTTCCGAACTTTTTTCCGGATGTCATCACTGGTGACGAAAGCTGGTACTTCGAAATTTGCAGATGTTACTACGATATTTGAAGATGTGGAAGAGAAATAAAAGCGACGGACGCGTTAAAAGGCATCACTTCGCAAGTGTTCCAGGACAGCTTTGAAAAGCGGAAAACGCGTCCGGACCGATGCATTGCTTCAAATGGAGAATAATTTGAAGGCTGTAAAAGTGTATACATGTAAAACAAAATGAATAAAATATTACCAAATTCCGGTTTCTTTTTCGTACACCTCGTATATAGGTCTCAGTTCTGTCATGTCTGTGGATATATTCCTTCTTAGCCAAGACTGGGCAGCCAGAGACAATATGATTTATTGTTTCTTCCCCATCACCACATATTTAATTCTTTCTTTGATGTGTTGCATCATGGTTTCTTAAATCGATCGTGGGGGTCGCACGAGAGTTGTTATTGAAATCCTATCTCTCTCTTCCTCTCTTTATTTGTATATACACGGGCACATGTGTGAGCATACGTACGTATATAAATAACGTGCTTGCATTGTGTCGCCTCCATAACCACAGTGAGGATCATTATCCGGTATATTGCAGTAGATCTTTGACATTAATCGTTCTAATTTCGCTCCCTATACAATGGTCTATACTAATCTGTCCTGTTCCATCATTCTTTCGTTTCATAGACAATTTATGTACGTTTCTGGACGACAAAACTATCTGTTGCTCTCCCTGCATCAATGGTAATCCAGGCGCCATTCTCAAGTACCTGTTACTTCCTTTACTGGTCATTTGAATTGCTCCACAATCATTGGTATTGTAACTTTTTTGAGAGTAGGAGGAAGAGAAGCAGCTTGGTGAATAGACCGAATTCTACATGTAAATACATGCTGTAAATACATGCCGCAGATGTGGCCTTACACCCTTGGGGTCAGCAGAGGTCACATGTGATTACTACGACTAGTAATCAATTAGAACGCTAACCTCGATCTTGAAAAGAACCAGTTCACCTTTTCTATTTTTAATGATTGTACACCTGCCTTCACCTTATGTTTTTCTGTACATTTCAACTATATA
>NC_068992.1:32045742-32050064 GCF_001194135.2 Octopus bimaculoides | reverse complement strand
ATATATATACCGATGTGTACATCGTTGGATTTTTGAATTTCTGATTTTTGTGTTTTAATTTTTGGTGTGGTTTGTAGTTTTTGTAATTGTGCAGTTTGTATATATGGGGAGACGCTTACCTCCTCATTATTTTCTTTAATCAAAAAATTCTCTCGTTGCAATAAAGGATATGTGTACATGTTCGGGTATTCAGGGAGAAAAGAAAGGTAAAACTGTCACACAAAATAGTAGATATTAAAGTCTTCAAATTTTATAAAGATATTCGTTGTTATGTCCGATCAGAGAAGACTGTAGTGCTTTTGCAATAAAAAAGAATGTTTACATTTTCGAATTCTCAGTGAGACAGGCAAGGAAAGAAAATGAGTGTAAAATTTTCACAGTAAACTGTAGATATTAAAGTTATAGATTCACTAAAGCTGATCTTTTGCATGTCGGAACAGAGAAAACTGTAAAGCCCTTAGTATAAAAGGGATGTTTACATTTTCAAATGCCCAGGGATTAAGGAAAGAATAGGTATTCACAGACGTTGTTGATATTAGTTTCACAAGCTGATCGTTTGTGTGTTCTAAAACTGTAGATACGTAAGTTTCTTAACTTTTTTTTAGGGAAATTTAAAATATTCACAGGAAATTATAGATATTGCAGTCTTTCAGAGTTATTTTTCAGTTGTCATGTTCGGGAGTATTAGTGTTGTTGTTTTTGTCTTTGTCTGGACAGCCTTCTATCGCCCTTGTCAATTGTTGCCTTCTTGCTGAAACTTTCTATAGCAGCAGTGGCAGTAGCTGTAGCAACAGCAGTAGTAGTAGTGTTAGTACTAGTAGTAGTAGTAGTAGTAGTAGTAGTAGTAGTAGTAATAGTAGTAGTATTAGTAGTAGAAGGAGTTGCAACCGCAGCTGCAGGAGCAGCAGCAGCAGTAGTAGTAGTTGTAGAAGAAATAGTTGTAGCAGAAGAAGAAGAAGAAGAAGAGAAGAAGAAGAAGAAGAAGAAGAAGAAGAAGAAGAAGTAGTAGTAGTAGTAGTAGTAGTAGTAGTAGTAGTAGCAGTAGTAGTAGTAGTAGTGGGACTTTGTATCCCTGTGCTATCAGTAAACAAAATAAGCCTCACAATCTTGCGGTCAGGAGGTCAAATGTGATTATTATTGCTAGCAATCATTGATAGAGTTGACCTTGGCCTTGGAATAGGACCAGCTCAACATTTGTTTTAATTACTGATAGAAAAGTTATAATATATATATGGGAGAATGTACGAAAAAAAAACAACAACAGACGAAGACAGGTGGTGTAAACAACAAAAGTATGTATTAGTTTGACGCTCGGGAATACAGAAAGTCTTTAACGTCTCGAGCTACGCTCTTCAACAGAAAGAATACGGAGAAAACAAGGAGAAAAACACGGAGAAAAAAATTGAATGGTGTTTGGTCAACGATCTATCATGCCTTCTTATAATATATATATATACTGATATAGAATTTTTTTTTTATTTTTATAGATTTTGCTATGGTTTACTTCCCGTAATTGTGCAGTTTGTATAAATTGGCACTTGCTTATATCTTTAGTTTTTATCGTGCGCGTTATTATTATAATTATTATTATTATAATTATTATAATAATAATAATTATTATTATCATTATTATCATTATTATTATTATTATTATTATTATTATTATTATTATTATTATTGTTATTATTATTATTATTATTATTATTATTATTAATATTATTATTATTATTATCATTGAGTGAGAGGGCAATAAATGCAATGTGAGACTGGAGTACAAATATACAAAGCACAATATACATCCATCATGACAACCTGCTTGATAAGCGCATATCTTGATATATATATCAGTTTTGTATTGATATGAAATCACCATGTGAGCGACATGATTTCAAAGCAAGATAAACAACGCATTGCCTTGTTTAAGGATGATAGACAAAGCACCCATGTTTCCAAGGGTGAATTATTCAAAGCCCCAACATTTCTTTCAACATATGGCCATGATCCTCCAACACTACACCTGCTCGTGAACAGACATCAAGGGACATGCTCAAGTAGTCACGGGCAAACAAGTGACAAACAAACATGTGGTATTGGGCAGAATATTTGCTGTAGCCCGTTTTTATACTAAAAGAAAACATGTACATGTTATAAGTTCTAATCAATTAAGACCAGTAGCTATGAGAGACACTGCCTCGTACTGCCTTAGGAATGATAACGCAGGTTCGAAACTTCCCCAAGACACCTGATGAAGGCGGATGGTATATCAGCCGAAACGTGTTAACAACAAACAAGATGAGGACAAATAACCGTCAATTGTAAATAAGGAAAATAATGTACATAATTCCTCATCTCTTAACTATAGAACTGTAATATTTGTTAGTCAAAAACAGAGTTGGGATATTGCTTCTTGTTTCCTTACTGGAAACGTTTTACTACTCCGGCTATTAAGTTAGTATTATTGTCTATGTTGCTATGATGTGCTATGCGATACGTTTTAAATTGACAGATGTGTATTGAACAACGTCTATATTCTGTAAGATTGGTTGCATTGTTTGACAGTGATTGCATAGACTATCTTTTGTGTAATGTCTGCTGAATGTACAAACCAACTTCAATGTGTGTTATTACTAGAAATACCATTTTTATTATATATTGATTTGTTAACGCGTGTGACGTCTTGACCATGTTATGCAAAACAATTACACTAATAATCTTTCTAGTATAAGCAGAAGGCCTGAA
Organism: Octopus bimaculoides; assembly: GCF_001194135.2. Classification (NCBI taxonomy): domain Eukaryota; kingdom Metazoa; phylum Mollusca; class Cephalopoda; order Octopoda; family Octopodidae; genus Octopus; species Octopus bimaculoides. The sequence goes on along the minus strand of NC_068992.1, from coordinate 32,047,325 downwards.
GCTTTGTCATTATTTACTCAGCCCTGAAAAGATTAAAGTCAATGTCAACTTCAGGCGGACGAAATGCCGCCAAGCATTTATTTCGGTGTACTATCAATCGTGCCCGCCACCGCCTTAATAGTCATAATAATTTTTCTTCTTTAGGTAGATAACCAGCAATTTCCCGGGAACGGGATAGTCGACTGTTACTTATTTTATCGACCCCGAGGGATAAAAGGCAAAGTCGACTTTGGCGGAATTTGAACTCAGAGCACAAAGTTGGACACAATGCTGCTAAGTAATTTTTATCCGGCTTGCTATCGATGTTGTCAGTTTGCTGCCTTAATATCCATAGTATCCCGTTATTCCACGTTCCATTTCAACTACTTTAAACATTCTCTTGTTCTAGGTTTTATTCAAAAATAAATTATAATAAAGCTACCTTTCGTGCTATCCCTAGTCGTGAAAGCGTGGTATCAACACGGTCATCGTAACAATATCCTTACTATAGAAAATGTTGTATCAGATTTCGCATCGAAGTATAAGCTTAAGGAGGTTATCGTGTCCGAAGGAATATTATGATTTGCAAAGAGTATGCAAGTAATACGCCTGACCTAAAGTCAATATTCTTAATCTCTTGAATGAGTTAGATATCCACATGAATCATTATAAATTGAAGCTGCAACTAAAGTTTAATCTTCTGTTCCTGCATTTTATCCATACCATCTGAGTAATAACTTGTTTTGTGGCTCAATTTCAGACGGTGAGAACTATACATTAGATCCGCCCTGCACATGACATCTGTATGTTTCGGAGTCATATTTTCATTTTTCCTCTTCATTTGTAATATTGGGTGTCACATTGTCCTTATTCATCTATGTTCTTCATCTATAGTGTTTTTTCTACTTTGTATTATGCTATTCCCTGTAGTATGAATTGCGTCTTTTTTATCAGTATTCACTAGACACTTTCCATTCGCTGCTTGTAATTATATATGAAATCTTTCTTTACTTTGCATCAAGCACCATATTATAATTAATCAACCCACATATTTCCTCTGTGTATTGGATTAAGAGGCCATAATAGCTTCTTCTATCTATCACTATCTCTCTTATCAAATTGGAACTCATTTTATATATCTTCCAACTTAATACATTGAACCTGAAGCAAATTATAGTACTGAAATGTTACATACAGACACAAACACACACACACACACACACACACACACGCACACGCACACACACGCACACACACACACACACAAACACACACATATATATATATATATATACATACATGCGTACATATAAATTCAAAATAAGCAACGTGATATTGAGAAGTGATGCAGTACGACCGTTTAATTCAGCAATACAATCATTCCATCAATTTGAAAGCAGGGTTATCCTCAGCTGCACAATAAATAAGTAGGACTTTAATCAGTCGGACACATTAATATAATATTACTCAAATTCTCTAATAGAGCAAGAAGATAATAAAAAATCTATGTTGTCGCTATTGTAGCTAAGAATATACTACATTTCCAAGAATTGCATGAAGTTTGTTGGGGTCATAGATTCCAAAGTATATATATATATATATAT
>NC_068992.1:32042686-32045698 GCF_001194135.2 Octopus bimaculoides | reverse complement strand
AGAGAGAGAGAGAGAGAGAGAGAGAGAGAGAGAGAGAGAAAGAGACAGTCAGACAGAGACAGAGATAGATAGATAGCTAAACATGCAGATAAATAAATGGATATGGATAGATAGACACAGTTACATAGATACAGATAGAAGTAAATATAGATAGATAGAGATAAATAAATACTTATTTTCATCTTGATAAAATATTTTTGTTTCAAATGGATTACAACAGAAATATTGAAATTATATATGTGACACTACAAGGTCCTACCGCACTAATAGCTGTATACTTTTAGTGCATGCTTTTTTATATTCACATCTACAACTTTGTAATATTCTTTTTATATATGTGTAGTATCAATTTATTGATTCATTGTTATAAAATTTTGAATATTTCGGTGCACTTGTTAACATTTTCTTGTGTGCAACTAAAGCGCAATTTGTAATTTACTTTCTGTCTGAGAGAATTCATTGTTGAATATTTTCGATGCCATTCATATTAAAATTTATTCTATTGCATTTCAAAATATATATCTTTAAGAACGGATTTATTCATAATACATTTCTTGTGTATAGTGTAAATTCAAAATTGTGATTTCTTAGTGTTTCATCTTAATATATTGTTACTTCACATCAACATACTATGCTCTTTGTTTCAGACACTAAACCGCATTAAATGAATTTCACTATAAAGTTAACATCAATGACACATCGTTTTAAAATCGAATCTTTGTATCCAGTAGGAGTCATTTATTTTCATAGGGCTTTCAGTTTCTTAGTCCCCAATACTTTCAAGTATGCATTAGAGACTAAGAATACTACCATACATCAACAGACATCTGTTCAATAGTTAAGCCTTACGAATGCGTCCTCCGATATAACACAATGCACAATATTGATAAAAATATCTTGCATTCACAGACACACAGACACCTCAACATATATGTGTGTGCGTGTGAGTGTGTGCGTACGTGTGTATATATATCCAAAGAATTAAGAAATGGAGTAGATGAAATCCGGGTGACATATATTTCATAGCGAATGGAACCTCGGAATTAGTAATTATCCAAGCGAGGTGTATAATGCACGTACTCTTCATGCCAAGGGTGTCTCGATTATATGTTGTTTAGAATACCGGTAGGAGACTCATAGAAAGACACGGAGAATTCGATCAAAGTGTGTAGTAGGCACAGTTGTTTGAGTGTGGAATATAGTTGTCAAGAGAAATTAAGAATATAAGAAAAGACAAAACAAAAAATGTAAGGGAGTGGGTAAGTTTACTAGTAAAGAATTTAAGCGGTGTAGTTTAGCAAAAGACCATTTAAACCGAATCAGAGAGAGCTGAAAAGGGAGTGGCATTTGAATAAGATATTATGGAGAGAAGTGAGCCGGAGCAGGTGGGCGATAATATATCTGTAGTCAATGGAAAGAACGAGCCGATATATATCGGCTCGTGCAGCACCACCTTCAAAGCCAGAGTGGGCAACCGGTACTCTAGCATCAAGTCTGAAACAAAATCAAACAGTATGTCTTCATCTCAGGTAATACATATACTTCAGAAGGAATCCATTTTTTATGCTTTGAAGCAGCCCATCGTGACACATGTTAAACCGTATATCGGCTATAACAGCAAGTGCGAATTTTGGATAGCTTAAGTCTTCTTCGTTATGCAATCGACTGATTGTCCGAATGAACACGATGGCATAATTATTACATGTCACCAAATTTCGTAGCGTATGATTAAAATACAAATAACAACAAACTCCAATCCCACCCCGCATTAACCCCTGCTCTCATAGATATTCCCCTATATTTACCTCCATAATAACCCAAATTTGAACCACCACTGCAATCGCTAAAAGTTTCAGGGATTGTAGAAATAAGGAGCTATAGGCTAAAACTCGCCATTTCTTTATTTTTGATCTTTATTTTTCTCTACGCTTTATACTCTATAAATTCTTTTTAATTCGCCTTACTCCACACACATCCCTTCCTCCGCTGAAAACGTCCAAGTACATAAGCACCCATAGACCTCTACTAAATCACACAGACGCACAATAGACATACGCGTGTTCAACAATTCACACTCCTTAATTTTTAGACAAGCCATTACTACCATTCCTCCGTTTCCCAAGATTTTAAATTTGACAATTTATGCCATCACTTCAAGCGTACAGTTTTCTTTCCATTGACTGAAAATACATTATCCTCCACTCACTCCACTTCCCTTCCCTCCACACCTCCTATTCAAATACAAATCCCTTTTGCTCTCTCTGACTCGGTTTAAATGGCCTCATTGGAAACCTTAAGTTAAATTACCTTGATTAAATTCTTTAATTGTAAACATTGACACTCCCTTATATATTTTCTTCATTCTTTTCTTACATTCCTAATTTCTGTTCGTAATTATATTCCCCACTTAAACTGTGAAATGTGATCGAAAGCTTCCTCGCATTCGGTACTAAAATGTGTTTATTTGGGAAGTTTAGTGTGTGGCATTATTCTGTAGTAATGCCCTTTATATATATATACACGAATAAGTATATTCTTGGGAATAGAAATTTCCCTTACGAATTTTTTTGCACACTAGCTGCCTGATAAAATCCTTGTAAAAAATGTTACCCTGTTTTGATTTCATTTACCAAAAATATATATCCGGAATATATCCAATGGTGAATTTTATTCCGTTTTATGCACGTGTACCGAGAACAACTTAGAAATTTTCCCACTTTTTTACCGATGTATATAGATAAGCATCATTCCCTTTGCTTGGCCGGATACATGGGTGTTCGTTTTGGTAAGGTGACCATTCTGTTTATTTATATATGTTGATACGATACTATGCTGACGAACGGAGACTAGATTTCATTCTGCTAATCGTGAAATCGGTCGACACACAGTTGAGTTTATTTTTTTTTTTAATGTTGGTTTCTTTCAAAAGTTGTTTTTCTCGCATTCGGTATACTAAAATGTGTTTATTTGGGAAGTCTAGTGTGCGGCCTTATTCTGTAGTAATGCCCTTTA
>NC_068992.1:32036377-32041725 GCF_001194135.2 Octopus bimaculoides | reverse complement strand
GGTTAAATAGTTTTCTTTTCTTTTATAAATTTCTAATGATCAGTAAATTTATTTCATTTCTATTTCTACAATTTCTTCATGAAGCATTATCTATTTGTTGCGCAGGTGCGATGAATTGCTGTTGTATTGTTTGTCCTTGTCATGATCGAATTATCACGCTACTGGCCTACAGCTAGTCATACCAAGAACCTATAGAATTTGTAATTAATTTATTTTAAAATCATATTCTTCCTTTGTTTATAGAATTTTTTCTCGATCATGGAAATTCAAAGACTCGCCTGTGAATGAATTTTCTGTTTAGAAATATGTTATATGATTCATCCTACATCCCCGTGTATTTATAGAACTTTCATTTAAAATTTTGGAAATATTACAGTATTACAGAAATTGTTAATTTTTGTCTAATACAGGAATCTCACATTTTGCGAAAGTAATAGATTCTGAAATATTGTGCGCAACGATAAGTTCCTCGAAGTGAAATTAATTTTTCGTTTGATTTGCATATTATCAGGTAGGATTGCATTTATATGGACAAAACCTATACAATGATAACGCTTCCAATCAGTTAAGATCAGAAGCCATGAGAGCCATTTCCTGGTACTGCATCAGAGCGTATTATTATTATTATTATCATTATTATTATTATTATCATTATTATTATTATTATCATTATTATTATTATTATTATTATTATTATTATTATTATTATTATTATTATTATTATTATTATTATTATCATTATTATTATTATTATCATTATTATTATTGTTATTTACCAGTTTTCATATTTCCCGCAACTTCTGCCACTTCCACTATTGCTACTACTAATATTCCGAATACTACTATCAATTCTTTTACTACAACTAAATTGATAGATTCACTTCTTTACTATCACATTCGGCACACTGTTCTAAGCGATATCGAATGACTTTACTAAAGAGTTGGTTTGAACTAAATATTTTTTAACGGTCCAAATACAAGCTCCTGGCAATAGCAACATGAACAACTGACCAATATACTCAAAAATATATGCGTAACACTGAAAACAATATATGCTAACCAACACCTGGGCCCCGGTCTAAATGCACTGAAATCTTTCCAATTCGCAGTTTGCGTTATGTGCGACGGAAATTTTAACAGAAAATAAGAACAGTCACTGTGTGTTCTTGAATGGGTAGCATGTACCTTCTATCTTGTAGTGACTCCTTTACCCGCTTTCTTTTCGGAGAAACTGTCCCTTTGTTATGGTGATTTTGCATCTGGTGTACAATTTAATTCCGTGGTGACCTCCTCACTCTCCAGCGTTTCTATGCTAAAACACTTGTCTGAACAGCAATGGTAACTTCTTGTTTGTTGATTTTGCTACTCTTGTTGCGACCTCATTCGAAGAATCACAGGTGCTTTTTAATCGCTTCTCTAATACCAGCAAGTATTTTGGTCTCAACATCAGCACCAGTAATAAAACGTACATAGCAGGTTCGTAATCTCCCTACTATTACAACTATAATCGGTGACAAAATACTAAAATATATAACAACATTCACGTATCTGATAGTAGAATGCAAACAGGTACCTCTCTTGAGAGCGTTATGATTACATTTGGCAAACCCGTCACCAATTTAGTGAAAAAAAACCCCCACTAATGCCTATCAATCACGTAGCAAACAGCTTCATGTCTTTTATAAGCTTTATCTTTAAGCCATTTCGGTAAGAGAATTTTAAATACCGATCTATGTTGAAAATATAAATTGGTGATATTCAGTATTTTGTAAGATGAGTGATGACAGAATTCCAAAATTCCTTATGTATAATCAGCTCGATGATGGAAAAAGAAGCAGAGGTATATCATAGCTTAGATGCATGGATAAGCGTGATGCTGACGCAAAAATGACAATGATTTCCAGGTGTCCACAGAAAGATTGTAAAAAGAAGCATTCACTCGCAATGATTTCAGGCTAAATTGATATAAAGCCATAAAGAACTCTAAAAGTGTCCCTCTAGAACAAAGAGCAAAGAGAAAGTTTTACTGTAACATCCCATCGGCTTTGCAGAACAATCTACTCTTATCTTCAGTCTGTGGATTCCTCTGTAAATCGTTTGTTGGATTAAAGTGTTATAAGACACATTCACATCAATTGAAATACAATAAGCAAAATCAGTTAGGATATCACAAGTTGAAATCTGATAGAATACATTATATGCGAATGAGTGGGTTTGTGGGAATGAGAATGTACTTATGTTTTATGCATGTGTAGTTATGAAGTAACGCGATGCATTTGGTATTGAGTTTTGATAACTTTTCGGGATACTTAGAGAGTTACTAACTAATTATTTAGAATGGCATTTTGCTAATTTTAAATTTGTTGTATATCAACAATCTTTTCATTGCAAAATAACTTATTAAAGTAACAAACATTAGAATTCACTATTTCAGATTGGAAGATTTTACCAAGATAAAAAAAAAAAAAGTAGTTTCGTGTAATATGAGATATGTCCTTCAGAAAATCGAATTAAGTTTACCACAAAACAGAAGATTTTACTGTCTGAAGTTTGTAGGTAACCTGTTACTAAGTTCCTTACCTATATCTTTCTTTTTTCTGTTGCCTTATGACTCTTTTTGTATAACAGTGTCTATATTTGTAGTCGGGAATCAACATATTCATGTCTATTTTGCACGAAAATGAATTGTTTTTCACAAAATGTCATAGAAAAAATAATGTTCCGTATATTACATATGGGAATTCATTGAAATATTGAATGTGCTCACCGTCTTTACTTCTGTTCTCCGCATCATCCTAAAAATTGTCTTGATCTGTTGATATCATCTAACATATGTACATAAGGACGACAGAGAAGTAAACTAATCATTCTCAATATAGTTTAATCATCTTACAATAAATTCTTACACAAAACTCTTACACTAAAATATGGTTACGTAATTTTAACTGTTGTTATACGGAACATACTCTCATGGAATGTGACAAAATGAGGTTTATATTTCGTCATAATCCATCTTGCGGTCTACACACTTCTATCTATTTTGATGTACTGGGATCCTGTTGGTGAAGCTTTAATCCTGTTGGCTAACAAGGACATCAACATCGCTTAGGAGGCCATCAACATTACATTACTGGTTCCCATTCAACAGTTGTTTCATCTTCGGGAAGACACGATAGTCACATCAGGAAAGTATTAAGGGTGTTAAACTTGTTCAAAGCCACAATCACACACAGGAGACATTGAGAGCAATGCGTTGTGTGCTGAAGCAATGACATGATGAAACAAAACCTTTTTCGTCACTTCACTTAGGCATTCGGTCTTGGTAGATCTTCGTAACTGCCTCAGCAAGTTTGTATAATTATCTCAACAGATACTTCGGTAGTTTTGCAGATAGTCAATAAAAATGTTTTCATATCCCCCAAAATTCAGACCATTAACATCTCTGCAGAAGAAACAAGCTTGGCCTTCTTTGGAGTAGTTAAGGAATGGTGTTTCTTTTGCATAAGTTGTCGCATTGTCTCTCGCTCAAAGTAATGAACTCAAAATTTAACCTTGCTTAGGAAACATTCAAGTAAAATAGCAGGATCTACCCCAATCAAAGTCAAATTTTTCCATTGTGTGATCGGCCTGGTGCACTTTTCATAATTTGTCAGAAGAATTAGCACTCACCAAGCAGAAATCATCATCATGTGAAGTTCATTGTGAAGAACGTTCTCAGATCCCTCAAGTGATATATTAATAGCATTGGCTATTTGGATCATAGTCAATCGCCTGCCATCCATGTGCATGACGTGAACACGGTCAATGTTTTCCTTCGTGATGGCAGTTGCAGTAAGTTCAGATCTCGGATCATCTTCTGTTGATTATATTCAAATGTCAACACACTCATTGAGCAAGTATGACAGCATAAATGTCATTGGAGGCTATAAACTTTTTCTACAACACAGAAGTATGTGAATCGCAAAGGTCACTAGGTTGAAAAGAAAACATCATTCGGTTACATTCCATGAGAGTTACTCGGTCCCTCTATGAACCTTTCTGCAGGTATTTGGTAACAACCGCGGTGCTAAATTTTATCCATTTTGAAGAGAAATCGCGAGTAGTCACTTTTGAATTATTTTCTGAACAGACATGTGTCAGTTTACTTGGAAGAAAACAACACAGTTACCTATAAAAAGAGATAGAAGAGTTATTGATCCAAGAGTTGACGGCTCCAGCATCATTCCTTCGCAGGAATCCTTCACCTTTTTCAGCTCACCCTCAAGAGACATTGCTGGAATTTTTCCTATGTATATATATATATATATATATATATTTATATGTATATATGTATGTGTGTGTGTATGTGTGTGTGTGTGTGTGTAAGTGTGTGTGCAGATATATGTTTTTATGTATGTGTGTATGGGTGCGTGTGTGTGTGTGTGTGTTTACGTGTATCTCATTAATAAAAGAAATGGAAGATGGAATATACGAGAATGTTGATCACTACAATCGCTTAGTCTCATCTAGCATCGATCCCTCGCGGGTGGGATAATGCACTAGTGATTTAGCTGTATCCCTCTGTCTAAATGTGTCTTCTCAGGTGATTACAAGAGGCATCTCCGTAAAATAAACTCTGTTTCACATAACTTATTACTGATTGCTTTCTTCTTGCTCTCCGTAGATAGAAATGGACAATTGACGAATACTGCTTCAGTTATATAGATCAATAACAAAGTTAAGATACATAAAGAAACGAATGCACGATAAAGCTAAAACAGCTATTTCAGGTAACCGTTAGTAGATGTGCGCGCTTTTGTGTATATACTTTTATAATACATGTTGGGTATCTACATTTCATGGCATAAAATGGTGGATACGAAAAGAACTGTAGATAACGTGTAATTAACACATACATAACAAGTGATCAAAGTCTTTTTAACAAGTCACATAGATTCATATTTAAAATCATAAGAACTCATGCATACCTGAGTCACATACTTTCCTTATCTCCTCAACTCTTTCAATCCTTCTTTTTCTTTAACTCTCTTCTATTACAGTTGGTCAAGCAGATGGCGTTGGTGCGCGCGCGTGATGTGAGTGTGCTAATATTCATATGCTGGCAAAGTTGGTACGCTTCATTTTCCGCCTACACAAATCAATATACACATTACGTAAGCGCTCGCACACACATATGTTATATGCGTATATATATATATATATATATATGTGTGTGTGTGTGTGTGTGTGGGTGTGTGTGTGTGTGCGTGTGCGTGTGTGTGTGTGTGTGTACATATAGCCACATATCTATTATATTATACAATGTATGTATACATTAATATACATATATATATATATATATATAAATG
>NC_068992.1:32028831-32035405 GCF_001194135.2 Octopus bimaculoides | reverse complement strand
TATATATATATATACATATAATTAATGATATATATGTGTGTGTATGTGTGTGTGTGTGTGTGTGTGTGTGTGTGTGTGTGTGTGTGCGCATGCATATATATAAAAAGTGAGAGAGTGAGAACGAAAATCGGAAAGACAGACAGAAAGAGAGGGACGTAAATTGCCATTGCTTGCTCTTTAATATAAGCAGTGCAATTGTAATTCTCTATTTCGAAGATTCTGTCAGTCTTTCTCTTTACGTTCTTTGTTAGTATCGATCTGGCTGTGGCATGCAGAGCAACATGACAATCTTCCAACACTGGAGAAAGAACAAGAATCTTAAGTCATTCGCTGTTAAAAGGCCAAACATTACAGTGAGATTAATTCAAAAGATGAATAAGGATAATTGCGCCTTTGATGGAGTTATTGTGCTCTGTTATATTCTTCTATTCTCTTTCTAACTTCACTTTCGTTTTCTTCGAAGTTTCACCTTCCTTCCATTTTTGTCCATTCATTTTCACCAACTTTTTAATTTCTTTTGCTTCGCATTTATTTCTTTTTTATATGTACGTCTGAAACATTTTCCTTTTCTTTAGTTATTTTTAATTTATTTCCCCATTTTCTTTCTAAATTTATTTTGTTGCACACATTTTATGTTGTTCCATGTGAGTTTAGTTTCTCTCCTTGTTTTGTCATCATTTTTATCTCTTTTCTCATGGAAAAGTAAAGTCAATTGTCATTTCCCTGACTTGTCCTTTATATTCTCCGATCAAAGTATACAGAGAAACACTTACACACATACAAATGGGCACATTATCACACTTACTCATATAAACAAACATGTGAATACGTATGCACACTTACACTAAAACACAATTACACATCGAAACAAGAACATATTCATTCATATAAACAAACATACACATCAACCATTTTGCAATTCAATATAGATATTGTGTATTTTACAGCTATGTTCCAGTTCTCTTATCTTCCAATCACATGCGCACACGTATTATCCAATACAATGGATCTCAATAAGTAGAGCACCCTTTCTGCAGTGTCTCTTTCGCATCCTTAGTTACATTGTCTCTCACATTGCTATAAGAAAATCTAGAACCGTCACTGAATTTGTATAACATTCTCACAATATATATTTCATTAAAAACTAATATATGCCAAACATTACTATAATCCGTATACTACTACACATACATACGTATCCACATAGACATGTATAAACGTGTATAACATATCTCTTGGTGCAGTAATTACTTTGTGTATATTACAATCTGTATATTATTCCCTACTGTTTAAACATGCATTTATATTATGACGATCACTAGAGTAACATGAAGTCTTTCAAATCATGCAAACACCCTTATTACTACTTCAAAGACACTAACAGTAAAGGGCGTATACCATTTGTATTTGCTCAACAAAACGCTGTATATGCTTCATTGTATTGACTTGATAGTCCAAGTCAGTTTCGTCCCTAATTCTCATCTTGTGAAATGAGAGCTCTTTTCAATTAACTAATTCAGCTTCCAGACTCCGGAGTGTCTCGAATTGATGTATTAGAACACAATCGGATTTGCAGTGCTCCAGTTTCTTAATCGGTCTAGCTACAAGCCATTAACTGGCAATTCTTTTTACCCATATACTAACGTAGATTAATAGCTGCAATTTTAATACTTACTATAGATATTTTGAAGAAGCTCATGCTTCTCGCCCACTCTCTCACAGCGTATATAACTTTATGTCTCAGAGTAATCTCCAATTTACCCAGACAAACAAACACGCATAACTTATACCCTCCCCACATATGCTCTGTCAAACTTCAAAAATTTATTCATTGTCCTCATTGTAAAAGTATCAATGATAGCACGAAGGCAAAAGTGTTGACTTTTGAAAAGAAAAGAAGTAAACATTATAGTATGCTATGTTGGTATTAAGCAAACACTTTTGTTCGGAAAAGTAGAATATATTGTTGTCTCCTTCAATGGCCATGATATTCATCAGGTATAGTGTCTACAATGCATTTCATTGTAATACTTTCTGTAATGATATTCTTCATACATTTATTTCATGCGTACTTCATCTATTATGTTTCCTATAGTTATACAGCTACATATTAAAATGGGTGTAGAAAGACGATGTGTGACGTCCATGCTATTCTTGTGGGCAAGGCCAGCTGAGAGAAAGAACGTAGATTTTAATTTACATATACTTTTAATGTCATGAGACATAGCACTAATGCTTTCATGATAAATATATGCGCATGTCCATTTAACCCTTTGATATTTTATAGATATTATTTAATCGTAACTATTAGATTGTGATACCGAGTAAATAATTGCCCTGCAACAATAGCGGTTTCCTGATGCATTTCGTGTTATTTATGCCGAATAATTTTTATCTATATTCTATCAATATTAAAGTATTCAAAAGAATAGATGTAGTTAATTTATTTGACCCAGAAGACATTCCGAAAAAATAGATACTTAAGAAGAGAATTATTTACGTGGATTTATGTGATGTATACACTAGAAGAATGAGAAACTGCACAGACTTATATCGTCACAATGGCGACACAAATAATCACACGTCTAATATGATCTGACCGTATAACAAATTCTAGTAGACATAATTAAAGAATTGCTGCACAGATATTTAAACAAACATGAATAGACACTTCTCCTTACACAAACATACATGGAACAAATAAGTATCCGTTGAGGCTCCATCATTCTAGTCATTGTTCACGTACACGCGATGGTAACAGCTATTTGAAACCTATGATTTAATAATTGAATTCTTATTTGATCTAGCAGATAAAACTTGCTGACAGACGGACTGTTAGGGACAGATCTACACACAAATATATTGAATATAGTTTTGTATTGTTGTGTAATTAGATTAGGCGGTTACAATACATGGCTTCCTTCTACAGAATGTCACGGAAATAATTCGAAAACCCAAATGATCCGTATTAAGCAGTTTACATACGCAGACAAAATAAGATTTAACTGCAGTAATCGAACCCTCAAAGGGTTCAATATGGAAAGATGGTCATGAATTATTTTAACCCAAATGGAATATTACACAATGAGTCTAAATGTATGTATATTAAGTGTACGTATGTAAACAGTTTGGCAATTTATCTTGCATTCGCTTTCGGTATCTTATTTCATTAATAACTTGCCAACATACGCAACTGAGAGAAACTTGGAATGTAACTCAGTATCTTCTAGCTATAGATTTATACCTTTTCATGTTTTGAGAGAAGTGCGCATACATAGAACTCACGACGATTCGACAAAAATGATGATATTTGTCTAATCTGTAGTGAAGAGTTCTGCAGACAGTACATTCATTTAGGCACACGGCTACAAATTATAGATACATTAAATATAAACGTAAAACATTTATATGTGAATCACTTATACGTATATTAAAATATCATTTGCAGATTCCAAGGAGTATTTATTAACTGCTTACGATCTATTGTCAATATGTTCAAGACAATATTATGCACAGAATAACTCAGCAAGGTCTACATGTGTGTGGTTGGCTGAGTGGTGTGTTTGTACACGTTTATGTGTGCCTGAAGGTGTGTGTGCTTTTGTGTATGAGAGAAGTTGCATCCAAACACACACGCACATATTTATGCAAGAATGTACATGCAGGCGTATGTATTTGTGATATAACAATCGTACCAGGATTTTACGTAAGTGAATTTTTTGAACAATGATGATGGGATGAATTCTGTACAGGTTAAAGATGCGACAAAGATGCAAGAGTGGCTCATAGGCGTAGAAGTGGGTGTGTGGTAAATAGCTTGCTTACCAACCAAATGGTTCTGGGTTCAGTCCCACCACGTCTGGGCAAGTGACTTCTACTATTGCCTCGGGCCGACCAATGCCTCGTGAGTCGATTTGATAGACGGAAACCGAAAGAAGACTATCGGTATTTTCATTGGAAAATATTTAAACACTTCAAAACTGGCACTACTACTTAGTGGTGTGAACATCAACCTGAGCCAGACCTTGATGTTAAAATGTCACTATAGTTGTATGAATTGGAATTTCATGGTTTATGAATACGAAATAACTAGTATAAAGACTAAACTAAATTTAATTTTTAGACAATAATTATTAAAATTATTGCGGCGAAACGAGTAAAATTGAAATAGCTTTACTTCTTATAAGGGAAACTTATGGATCTATCGAAAGATTGCGATAATAAATTAGTTTAATCTGATTATTCAGTATCAATGAATAGTGAATGTAGAGATTTGTTATGTTTTCTTTTGAACCTATATTTCGTCTAATTATATTTAAATGTGCGATCAATTGTGTCCTTCTTATTCCATCCAACAATACAGATTTGTTTTTTAAAATGTTTTGGGAATAAACCTAGGGATGCTCTTTACATTTATAAGCACTTTTATAAGGTTATTTCGTTTACTTAGTGGGGAGAATCGATTTCAAATTAAGTGTTTACTTCACTTGCTTAATTGCTTTAAATTTATTTTTAATTGATTTTGCATTCAATAAAAGAATGAGATTCTGATACAATTAAATAATTCGAAATAAAATAACTTCATGTCTTCATATTCGTATCTTAATTTTTAGCCTTTACATTTATATGGGAATATGTTTAATCAACCTATATTTCAGACCATTTCAGATAGAAGACTATTCTAAGTCAGAAATCTGGCTACTGTGATTGAAATTGAGTGAATAAAGATGATCACGTTTTCTAGAGGAGAAAACTTTTGAAGGATCCAATGTAACTTCACCGAGCAGAGAATTAAGTCCCATTACTTTCCTTGATTATTTGTACTATCCAAATATTTTCGAAAAATATAGTTTTTATAGCTGTTTATCTTTGCTCATTTCTTTTCATTTGTGCGCCAGCATATATTAGCAACTGATATATAAAGTCGATTTATATTTCAGATTGTGGATATTACCTTGAATTTCTAGTACGTTGTAACATATTTTTAAACAGGGTAACCCTCAAATTTTGCAAGCAGCATTTTGATTTTTCTCAGGCTATCCATTTTTCTTGTTTGATGTATGAGTTTGTTCCCAAATGCTATAATCATTATATTCAAATTTAAATAAATCCTATATGTTATGAATTTATTTTATGTGTATTGAACGTAATAAAATACACATATTCATTTTGCTTTGAATTGATCTCAGCATAGCAATAGAGTATTATGGCCTGAAATTCATATGCAAAGGGCTGTGACAAGTGTTTTTAAAGAGATATTTTGTTTTCATGTTAAAAGGTTTATTCGAAAACGAAAAATCTGATATATCGAACAGATTGCAGGATATTGTCACAGAACATGATTCAGAATAGAATGTCACGTTGAAATGTTTTGAATTTGTAATGGATTCAGAGTAGTTTATTTTTCAAAGAATATGTCCATTCTTATCTCGATTCTTAATCAAATATATACTTTTCATGGAAAACGTAAATTCTGATTTTTACGGCTGATTGCAAAAGCATTTTATTTATGCAATTGTTTCGTGCAAAATGCATCGTATTTATGCGATTATATTTTCTGGTTTATTGCTTCTGAAGTAAAGTGAGTTTGAAGGTAACATATTTTGCATCAGCAATGCGTTGTGATTATAAGATCCGCAATCGTCACAATAAAGCCGGTATTAATATTAAACATGTGGTTTCTGAGAAACGTTCTCTCAAACCGGCATACACTCCATCATGTAATCCAATATCAAACAGAAAGTCTACATTATGATTATATATTAGTTATCCATGATGAACACAATTGTAATTGTGCCTTCGTTTTAAATATATTTTTCAATCTATTTCCGTATGATGATGATGATGATGTTGATGATGATGATGACGATGATGATGATGGTGATGATGATGATGATGATGATGATGATGATGATGATACTCTTATGTAATACCAGGCATTAGTTGTCATGTTTCTGATCGTTATTGATTGAAGTGTTATCGTGAGCATGCATTGCCTTCGTGGAAAAGATGTGCTACTCCAAATATTCTGCTCAATATAGAATATCTGCTTGTCAGTTGCTTGACCTTAACCATTTGAGTATGCCCCCTAGTGGCTGCTAATATGTGCATCACTGATCACGCGCAGAGGTAACGGTAGTTGGCGCCAAAGCAATGTTTTGGGTGCCTTTTTTGGTTTGAATAATTCACCCCGAGAAATATAGGTGTTTCGTTCATCATCCTTTAACAACATATATTCAAGGAACTTTTAAGCAGATGTGCAATGGAACATGAAGAAAATTCAAACTGGGTCTCACCTGCTAGGTCATGTGCTGTTTATCTTGATATCGGTCATCATGCAGATATGGTTCTAATGCATGTGCCTAGTGTAACCTAATCAGATGGGGAGTCAGAAGGGGCATATTGGGTTTCGTGCCTTTCTACCTCTGAGTCACTTTGATGGCATGAGCTGCTGTATTACATAATAATAATAATATTAATAATAATGATAATAATAATAATAATAATAATAATAATAATAATAATTATAATAATAATAATAATAATAATAATAATAATAATAATAATGATAATA
>NC_068992.1:32026207-32028509 GCF_001194135.2 Octopus bimaculoides | reverse complement strand
TATATATAAATATATATATATATATATATATATATATATATATTACGTACTATAAAAATTTGCTGTTCGCCCCATAGAGCATGAAACCTGAATTCGTACCGGCATAAATTGTTTTGAGCGTGGAGATATGTAATAATATGTCACTGAGAGTAAGTTACGATGCGAATGAAACTGCGTTCTAAATTGAAAGGAATGTTTATTAAATGATGAATGTTCCACACTAAAGCAATCTAATACGCGCCGATATATTGTTTTCATGTTTATTTGCTGTACAATATCACGTACGGGTACAAAAGATAAAAGATAAAATTATTCTCTATCTCCGTCCACAGAATGCTTCGTTCATAAATCTTCAATTAAATTTCACATCCTTGTAAAATATTTGGATATATACTTTTGAAAAGACAAAATTTAATAACGTATATATGGCTCAGTTTTATCAAGCACAATATTCATGTTCCAACTTCTTTCCATTTCCTAGTCATATGTTTTGATATATTTCTGCAGCATACAGCTAGGTTTGACAGAGGAAACGTCTGTTTGAAAATGATTCAGACTTTCAGTCTACTTGTTTATCTTGAGTCTCTTAATATGCAAGCAGTGTTATGTTGCTCTTCTAATACGTGATATTTGCATAATCACTAAAACAGGATAACACACAAAGATAACAAGATTAAAGAGAAATAAAACCCTGCCTAAAGGTGACGACGTTATGTACGCTAACCAATGGATTTTATTTCAATAACGTGCATTTCATTTTTACATAGGACTTCGAAAAACATGGATTTACAAATATGACTCGAAGAGTATATTGAACAAAATGAAAAATGAGTCAGTCTTGTCTGCAGAGCAAAAGGCTTACACAGTGATCAAAATAAGCCCGTGGAATACTTTACATTAATATCCTTGGCTGGACTGATAAATCATTTTTATTTGTAGCTAATTATTGGGAAAAGATAATCTTTTCGACTAGATAGCTGCAATTTCAGATTCACCCACACGCGATAAAACTATTTATTCTACTTTTCGCTTGCAGACTATGTTGCACATAATGACACTTCTCTGTGAAATTTAGCCACAATAATAGAAAAAAAAAGGCTCTGTAGCAGTTTTATTCGAATAATTGACACGCAGGTACCATGCCACGCATAAATGAGTTCAGGGCTTTCGATTACACCATAGTCTATTTCAGATATTAACACAAAACAATGTCTCTAGACACGGTATGTGGGACTGTCTTTGGAGCAAAAATTATCTGTTATGTCCTAGCTAATGTGAGAAGAGAAGAAGCAATTATCTTATCAGAAATAGTAAATAGAGACGCATCAGCAGAACCGTTTGAAACTAATTTACTTTTAATTATAGTTTATCCTAATCTACGAATTGTCAATGAAATATTTTAATGCCCTGTGTGACATTTTACTGATTATTATTATCTTTTCGAAATGTGTGTCTCTGATGGAGAGTAACATACCAGTGTATATTGCAATATATGACAAAAATGTAAACAAATCTCCAACCATTTACTCATTCTCGTCAATCCTCTTGTAGCTTAATTCTCAAACTGTAACTGAAAGAAGGGGATCCAGTAAAGTTTTTAAACTTAGATACATCAAAATCACCAGCAATCACTATTACAAATGGAAGCAGTTTGAACCTATATGATCGAAGTCATCACTGAACGACTGGACCAAGAAAAAGAAGGCCTTCCTTTCATAATCCACCCCAATAGCATTAATGGGTACTTCAGGCATGAGTCTGCAATATTTTATCGTATCATTTTTTATCTCTGAAAATCAGCATTTCCCTAAATATTCATTATTTACATTATTTAAAGTTAACAGATATTTGTCCTCCTTCTGTTTGTTGTTAACACAACGTTTCGGTTGATATACCCTCCAGCCTTCATCAGGTATCTTGGGGAATTGTCAAACCTGGGGTCTCATTCCTAAGATATGTTTCAATGTTCTTGTTGTTGTTGTTATTATTATTAATATTATCATTATTGTTATTATTATTATTATTCAGTAGTTTTATTTTTATAACGTACTTTCACTTCACTACCGAGCGCAGCTCTGTGAGCCTTGGGTATGTGCTGTGGTTTGCTGTGGTGCTCTTATGTGTACTGTATTGAAAGTGTTTTGCGTAGAATGTGTGCAGTACCCAGTAGTGCAATTTTCTGTATGTTATATATATTTGTAAGTCCTGGTGTTTTTGTTATGTATTTGTCTGAATATTTTTTTATTATACCTAAGGCACCTACTATGATAGGAATTGTTTCTGTTTTTAGATTCCACATTCG
>NC_068992.1:32015339-32023908 GCF_001194135.2 Octopus bimaculoides | reverse complement strand
TAGATCGTAGGGAGACAGGTTATAGGTCTATAGTTTTGTGGTTTCTCCGTTTCCGTGGATTTGGGGATTAAGATGGTTTTCCCTTTCGTGAGCCATTCAGGCATTGTCTCTGGTTCTGCTAGTATGTTGTTAAAGTTTTCTGCCAGCTTTTTATGCATTCCTGACAGGTGTTTTAACCAGAAGTTGGGGATCTTGTTGTGTCCAGGTGCCTTCCAGTTGCTTAGTCTTTGCAGTGTCTGGGTGACCTCTTCAGTTGTTATAGGGGCCCAGAGTTGCTCAGGTGCTAAGTTCGTCGTTTTAACGGTCCTTTTCTCGGGTTGTTGTTGCTTCACCGACCATATTTGTTTCCAGAATTCCTCCAGTTCTTCTGCTGTTGGTGCTTCTGTAATGTCTATTTTATTTTTACCCAGTTCTTGGTAGAGTTTTTTGGGGTTGGATTTGAACTATTATTATTATTATTATTATTATTATTATTATTATTATTATTATTATTATTATTATTATTATGATTATCATTATTCAGGTCACTGCCTGCAATCGAACTCGGAGTCGTAGAGTTAGTAGCCCGCGCTCTTAACCCCAAGATTCCGAGTTCGTTTTCAGGCAGTGACCTTAATAATAATAATAATAATAATAATAATAATAATAATAATAATGATAATAACATAAAAAACACCTTAGGAACGTGAACACAGGTTCAAAATTTCCCTAGGACTCCTGATGAAGGCTGGAGGGTACATCAAACAAGATGAGGACAAATATCCATTAATTGGTTAATAATGGAAATAATGTAAATAATTCCTCATCTTTTAAATATAGAACTGTATTATCTAAATATTCACTCAAGAATTTCAAATCTGAAATGATAAAACCATAATCTTCTTGTGAAGTGATATGTGTGATAACGATGTTTGCCTTAATAACAACAAAAAGAGGAACAACAACGATGATAATAATTATAATAATAACATCTCTTACATCTCACATCACATTCTTTTAACATATCTTTTATCCTTCATTCACCCTAAGACACTGGATGCATCTTGGCGACTGATTTTAGGAAATATGCAAATGCAAAGTAAGTAGTAATACTAAAACAAATAATGAAGAACCCTTTGACTGCCATCAACATATGGGCGGTCTCAGTGGTCCGCTGTAGTCTACCCATCCTGAAGTTGACTCAAGCTGAGATTAACCAACTCTATCGTACTACCCGAAGGACAATGACAATGTATGGTGCCGTCCACCCTAAGGCTGTACATGAAGAGGCTGTACACTGGCTGTACATGAAGAGGGGTAAAGGTGAACGTGGGATTATTAGCGTACGAGAGTGCATCAACAGTGAAAGAAGATACATGGCAGAATATTTGGTAAATAATAAACAAAAATGCTACAGTATGCTGTTAATGCAGAAGGATGCAATTGAAATAGACCTCAATTCCGATCAGGAATAGCCAACGAAAGAGAAGAATCCATATCCACATGGAATTACATGGTCAGTTCCACCGTGAAACCAGCAAATAAAAAGACCAGGAGGCATCATGGAGGTGGCTTAATGAGGATGACCTCAAAAAGAATACTAAAAGCCTAATCATCGCTGCCCAAGACCAGGCATTGAATACCAGCTCAGTAAAAAGGAATATATACCACACAACTGCAATGGACCACTGCAGAATGTGTGGGAAGAGGGTCTAAAGCGGGACTCACATTCTTAGAGCTTGTGAAGGTCTTGCGCAGAAACAGCACAAGTGTAGACACGACAAGGTAGCCCAAAACCTCCACTGGCTACTATGCCGTAAGTATGGATATGAGGTTACGGGTGCCTGGTACAAACATACACCGGAAAAGGTAATGGACGAACAGGGGAAGGCAAACATCTTCTGGCAATTTGACTTCTAGACAGACAAGGTTTTAGCGCACCGAATGCAGGATATAGTAACCTTTAGGAGGGACAAACAAGAATGCCTGAAAATTGAATTGACAATGCCAGTACATCGATATATCATCATGAAAGAAAGAGAAAAGGCTGATAAATATGGAGACCTGAGAATTGAGATCACTAATATGTGACAGCTAAGAGAGTAAAATATGAAGGTTATTCCTACAGTCATCGGAGCATTGGATTCAGCCAATCTGAAAAAAATATATCTGAAAACTTTAGACATAAACTACACTTGTAAATGCTCTCATATTGCGTAAAGTACTGTCGTGACTTGTTACTTGACAAATAGTACAAACTCCTGGTAGACACAGTATCGTAAGCCAACAACCTCACGATTTTGAATACTGTGCTACGTCTATAATGATGATGATGATACTGATGATGATGTTGATAATAATAATAATAATAATAATAATAATAATATTAATAATAATAATAATAATAATAATAATAATGATAATAATAATAATAATAATAATAATAATAATAATAATTCTACGTCTTTCTGACCAAGCACAAACAAGCGCGTACACTGGCACACACTTTTCTCTGAATACGAACTCGGACGGTCACTTGAACGGGAACTGCACCAACTCAGGCACTTCAAATCCATCACCACACCCACCACAGAAAGAAATATTTAAAAAGGATCAAATGGAGCCAAGAAGAGTGTAGAAAAGTAATATATACGCCTATTACTATGCATTAGGCGGCACACCCTTATCAAATATGGATCACGCGAAATCAAGACACAGACTATATTTGTACGAAAATAAGTTAGCAAATGTTAGGAGGGATATCCTCAGAAATAAAAGACTCACAGATAGTTGAATAACTGCGATGAAGCACGCAGCTGAAAATGACCTAAATATAAGACAAGGAAATAAAGAACCAGACGAAGAGAGCAATTCTACGAGTCTAAATTGAAAGACTGCCATCTGACCAGAACACGCAAGCGTCTAGAGAAATACACGGTACTGAACCCGATAAAGATAGTGAGGAAAGCGGTAAAGAAAACTATTTGAAGATTACATTGAAGAACACAGAGAGTCTAAGATACAGCTGAAGGAGAACATCCTGAATAAGCTTCCCGTTGTAAGACACACCAATATGCATGATAGAGAAACACTTTATAAGCTCTCAAATACAATCCAAAATAGAAAACAAATTAAAATTGGAAACGATTTACGAAAGGAAATTATACAAGAACTAAAACTAGATCTCACTGAATTAAATGAAATTATTGACGCAGCTGCCGACTCAATTGTTACCAGTTGTACGGCTCTGAAAAAACAAAGAAATAGAAACTTAAGAAGAATTCCAAACTGGAAAAGTAATTTGAAAAGGAGATTGAAATAATGAGAGGGGAGATATCAATATTGAATGAATTAATCTGTGGAAAAAATCCAAAAACCAGAAAAGGAAGAAAGAGAAAGATAAATCATAGATTCTCAGAAACAGAAGAACCGCTTTTGCAAAAGAAATACTGCAGCCAAATCTCCAAGCAAAATCTCAAAGAATACGAAGAATTGAGAAGAGAAGCAAATTTTACAAACAATGTGAGATGTTTACATGCAATGCAAAAACGTTTTGCAAAGAAATAGGGAAGGCGAAGTAACCCCCAACCCCACCCTGTGCTATGGGAGAAGTTGGAAACATCTGGAAAAATATCTGAAGTTATGAAAAGACTTACAATGAGAATGCAGACTGGGTTAGACGCAGAGAATGATCCCACAAAATCTTACCAGAACAAGCATGAGAAGATATCACAATAGTAGACCTAGGGATGACACTCACGAAAGCTCATGAGTAGAAATCTCCTGTTAATCATAGGGGGGGGGGATTTCTGGCTCGCCTCGCTCTCATGCGCACACGTAAAGTTAGACCAGTTATTCACTGAAATTATGAGAGATTCTGCCAAAACACCCGATTGGTTAGCCAGAGGTATTATTCAACTAAGCCCGAAGTATATTGAAACCATATTTCTCCAAAACTATCGGCCCATAACATACCTCTACCACGTATCAAATTTTAACATCTATCCTTCTGGATAAATCATACAAAGTTATGGAAAAGAACGATATTTTCCGACTGAACAAAAAGTGTGCCGATGAGGCTCATATGGATGCAAAGACCAACTCCTAATCAATTGCATGATCCTTGAGAACTGTCATATAACAAAAGCAGGAATCTCAGTTCTGCTTGGATTGATTATAAAAAGGCATTCGACAGCATATCGCATTCATAGATCTTGAAATCGCTAGATATCTTCAAAATTCCTCCTGTGATTTCAAGCTTCCTGAAGCACATGTCAATATGAAATATGAATCTCCAGTTATGCCACTCTAATGGAGTACTGACTACAAACAATATTAGTATCAAGTGTGGCATTTTCCAGGGTAACTCACTTTCACCTTTAATTTTCTGTATACCGCTAAGACCCCTTACAAGTGAGCTCAACAGAACAGGGTATGGATATAAAATTGGCGATCAGAAAATAAGTAATATATGGATGACTTAAAGTTTTATGGCAAAGACGATAATATGCTTCAAGGACTACAACGAACTGTGAAAGCATTCAATGATGAGATTGGGATGGAATCTGGTGTTGAGAAATGTGTCAAGGCCACTTTCCAGGAAAAGAAACTGAAGACCTCACATTCAGTGGCGTTGCATGTTGATACAGTTATAAAAGATCTCGGGAAGAAAGAAACTTACAAATACCTCGGAATAAATGAGGGCTCTGGCATTCAGCATACAAGTATGAAGGAGACGATCAGGAAGGATTGTTATAAGTCTTAAAATCCGAGGTAAATGCATGTATCATGTTATCTATACATTCCTTAGCTGTTTCTGTTGTTATCGACAGTTTCAATGTGTTGAACATCACCCAGATGCAGACGCAGATCGTCTTTACCTACTCAGAGCTCAATGATGTCGAAGTTTGATCCAACTCCAAATATCCTACAAAACCACCACAAGTGGACTGGCAAAATATCTTGAGACATGATGAGGCTCGTTGAAAACCATGAAAGATAAAAGAAGCTCGATTCTGTTATGAAGAAGAGCATAATATCCAGGTTGGACAATATTAGGGACGTTCAGCAACTGTAGTTGCAAAGAAGGTGAAATCAATAGCAAAGCAAAATGTGCTGATAGGTGGGAACAAAAGCATTTGCATGGCAAATATGTGACCCGTAGCAAATTAGCTGATGTAGACCACCCATAAGTGGCTACGGATCTCAGGGCTAAAATCATAGAGTGAAGGCCTTATCTTGGCTGCCCACGAACTTATTCACCCAAAACTATCAAGCCAATATGACGAAAAATGGTGTAGACTCAAAGTGTCGATACTGCTACGATATGATAGAAACAGTGGACCAAATAATCTCAGGATGTAAGGTTTTAGCACCCGTAGAGTATACATCAATATATGACAGAGTTCGCCAACATCTACATTGGAGATGTGTCAGCATTGTAAAATCAAAACTATTGATGAAGCGTACAAGCACCACCCTGACACTGTAGCTCAAGGAGAAAACATAACTATTCTTTGCGACATCCCAGTATGTACAGAGCTGACCATCAAGGCAAATAAACCAGATATTGTGAGAGACGAAAGCAATAAAGTCTGTTTATTGATTGACATGAGCATACCTTGTGACCATAACATCTCGGCAAAAGAATTTGATAACCTCAGAAAATATAAAGATCTGCTAAACGTAATGGAAAAATATGTGGCATCTCAAGTCGGTTACAACATCAGTGATTGTAGAAGCATTTGCAATGATAAAAAAGGAGATGAATTTTTTTTAAGAATGGTCTTTGGTTTACCATCCATGCAGGAAGTCCAACATATTGTCTGAAATGGTACGTCACACGTATTGAGAAGAGCATTGTCCCTGTAAATTTTCTTTCCTTTCTCCCCTTTTATTTTATGTTTACCTTCCTATTTTACATTTTTCCTTTTACTCTTTTTCTTCCTCGTTTTTTCTATCACTTGACTCTGTAAATGAACAATCTGGTGTGCTTGTTTTAATTACCTACCAATGTGTAAAATATGTTTCTATGTCCTAGATAACAGGAAGACATTCGGCAAGAAATGAAAATGGAACTGAAAAAAGATGCTAATGAAAACGATATTGATGATTGTGTAAAAAATTGTGTTAAGTAGAACGACTCATGTAGTGAGAAGAGCATTAACGCTGTGAAAACAACATCCATTCATGAATTTATTTATCTATTAATTTTGTTTTTTTAAATACATATTTTACCTGTGAATTTGCGTGTATAAACTGACAATGCATACAATGAGTTTCTCTGCCCTAGGTGTACGAAAAACACTCGACGAGAAACGGAAGAAAATTTGAAGAACGAAGAAAAAACAACAACAACAACATAATAATAATAGTAATGATGATAATAATAATAATGATGATAATGATGATAATAATAGTAATAATAATAATAATAATAATAATAATAATAATAGTAATAATAATAATAATAATAATAATAATAATAACGGGAAAACAGTCAGCTACCTTTTATATAACTGGAAAACAGTCAGCCACCTTTTTATATATGGATAACCTAAAATTATATGCTAAAAATGACAAAGAGCTGGAAACACTACTGCAGACAGTGCATAGCTTTACCAAGGAAATCGATATGAAATTCGGATTAGAAAAATGTGCCAAAGCAACCCCGAAAAGAGGAAAATTATTTAAAAGTAGCAACATAACACTAGATAAAGCCAATGAAATAAGAGAACTAGACGAAAGCCAACCATACAGATATTTAGGAGTCAATAAACTAGATAGGATACAACATACACAAATGAAAGGAAAAATAAAGAAAGAGTACTATAAACGAGTTAGATCAATACTAAAAACAGAGCTGAATGCTAAAAACAAGATAATGGGTATCAACACTTTAGCTGTCCCAGTTATAAGCTACAGCTACAATATCCTTAACTGGATACTAAACGAACTATCTAAAATAGACAGGAAAACAAGAAAAATAATGACAGGATATAGGATGCACCACCCAAAATCTGACATAGAAAGGTTATATATACAACGTACAGAAGGTGGCAGGGGTCTTATACAGCTGGAAAACTATCACAAAATAACCACCATAGGGCTGCAAAAATACCTACTCCAGAAGCAAGGAAAACTAATACAAAGAGCCACAAAACACGAGCAAAACAAAAAAACTGTTTTCAGTATTTAAGGAAGCTGACAAATACAAACAAGAAATCATACTACCTAACAAATACGAAGAAGAAGAAACAACAAAAGCTTTAAAACAAATGAAATCCAAACTAAAACTAGAACAGCAACGGGAAATTAGGGAACAACTATCTCGTAGCAGACCAAATGAAAACTACAACAATGTAGAAGAAATAGATAACAAATGTACAGAACCCAGTGTATTAACAGCACATTTCAACGAAGAAGCTGAAGAATGAATAATGAAAAACATAACAAAATAAATATCACACAAAATTTGAAGTGAATAATAAAAATAAGATCATTGAAGCAAAATATTGTGAGAGAACTCAACAGGAGTGATTTTACTGACATGATCAATAGAGAACCGCTACTAACCTTTTCACAGCATAAAAAAATAACAACACAACCTTGATATATAATGTTGCACTTAGAGAGATATGAAAAAATAAGGGAAATGTCTTAACAAACTTAAATAAGCTCTTCTATTCCACTGCTAAAGTGGTATCTGCGCAACTAGGTATAAGGACGAAACAGAAAAGGACCAACACAATGAAACACAAGAAAAATCGCGGAACGTAAGTAAACACTAAGTCAACAGCCATTTAAAGATGGACAAACAACAAATTTGTAGGATAAAATTAATTTAAGCTGGGCATAATTTTAAAAAAGAAATGGAGACCCTCCGAAACTGGCAAAAATCAATACGATCATGAAGAAATGAAAAGAAAAACATTTAAATCACAAATTATAAATATGAAATGAGATTATAAACCAAAAAAAAAAAACTAATACTAAATTATACAAAAATATTTTCAGTCATGAATAATTACGTCAACGAGAAATAGACGAGTACATTTTAGTCATTAGATGGGGTAGGAAAATATCTGTTTGTGTTTTTAAAAACTAAATTAAATCAAAATTAATCTGCGACAGATTCTGATTGATTTTCATATTAGTAGCTAAAGGCTAAATTTGAAGAAATTATTGTTTGTTTATTCCAATTTCAGTCATCTCAGTGCTTGCGTCTTTTTTTGTTTATGAAACCTAGCATCTAGTAATTTTTGTATACTTTTAAAAAATCCACATATGCGTGTGTGTGTGTGTGTGTGTGTAATATATATGCATATACATAAAATATATATACTCTTTTCTTTTACTCTTTTAGTTGTTTCAGTCTTTTGATTGTGGCCATGCTGGAGCACCACCTTTAGTCGAGCAAATCAACCCCAGGGCTTATTTTTTAGAAGCCTAGTACTTATTATATCGGTCTCTTTTGCCGAACCGCTAGTTTACGGGGACATAAACACACCAGCATCGGTTGTGAAGCGATGTTGGGGGGACAAAGACAGACACACAAACACACTCACACATACATATATACATACATATA
>NC_068992.1:32010056-32015012 GCF_001194135.2 Octopus bimaculoides | reverse complement strand
TATATACATATATACATTCATAAGTGTATGAATGTATATATACATATATACGTGCATACGCATATGTAAAAGTAGGTATATATATATATATATATATATATATGTGTGTGTGTGTGTGTGTGTGTGTTTATATCTATATCTATGTCTCTCTCAGACACTCTCATTCTCTAATTATCTATCTCACAATATACATACATGTATACATGTGTGTGATTAGTATTAGGAATGGGAGTAATTATAGACATATAGATAAGTCAACGATACCATATTTCCTGTATCTAAACAAATTAAAAAAACGAATAGGCTATAAAACGAATAGGCTATAAAACGAATAGGCTATAAAACGAATAATGTGACCACGCTCCTTGCAAAACATGGGTAACAATCCGTGATGAATATTTGAAATACATCTGGGAAAATAATAAGAGATGATGATCAATTTTAGAAACTTGGATCTAAAATTTCAGATCATTAGGTTTTAATTGGTAGTTGTTATAATGTACAAGCAGGCGCATAAGAGCTATAAGTGATCACCTTATTTTTCACTTCCAAACATTAACAATGTAAATTTGAATTCAGTAGCAGTTGTTGAAGGCGGCAAGCTTCTTGGTTTCAAAGCTCAGAAAGCTTTATTGCAGCTAGCAACAAGTGCAATATCGTGTTATCAAGGACAATATAGCGATACTAATATCGCATAAACAGTCCAATAAATAACCGCAAATAATCCTTAGCTGAATATATGACACCGACATCTAACGCCAGTAGAATTCTGTTCAGTAGAAACCAACATCATAATGAAACATATTTGTTTTCGTTGAAAGAAAGACGCAGATCACCAAGAAAAAAGACATGCACCAAACACATACACACCTTTACTAAGTAACACAACTGACGTTGCATATAATCTGTGCAATATATATAACTCTCTGAAATGACTCGTAAATCAGCAAAGCAAACATTGCAACCAAGTAAAACAGATTTAGTATACAAACACCAGAAAGAATTTTCAATGATGGCGTCGCACACATTTTATTGCCTTAAAATTGCATCATGTGATATAGCTGTAGTTTATATATTACAGTTAATAACTTTTTCGTTTATTTCCATGAAGTTAGATTTTTTAAGGGAAGAGTTCGAAGACATATACAAGCATATGTATCAATTACGTCGAGTGCTTTCTGATCAAATCATGGTAAGAATACAACACAAAATATATAAATAGAGATTTTAGTTGTCAACGCCGAGGCAAATCGTGCCAAAAAACTAGTATTACAATAATTACCAAATGTTAGATACCTTAATATGCTCAGTGATATTAGCGAAAAATATGTCCAACTCAGTTGCATTTTTCATGAGTTTCACGATGTATTCAAGAAGTTTTCTGAATAAAATATTCATATCTCTCAAGGCTATTGATGTGCCCATATATTTTCACCTTTAGGACGACGAGAACTGTTTCCACGCCGTGCAAAATACCAAACAGCATTTCTTCCTTCGTTATACTCTAAGGTCAAGTTCCTCACAGCTCGACTTTACCATTCACCATTTCTGGGTCGATGAAATAAGCAGCATTTGTGCACTAGTGTCGACGTAAGTCGATTACCCCTTGCCCCGAAGTTGCTAGCATTGTGCCGAAATTTGAAAGCAATATTAACCATTCCGTTTTCAACATTTTTTCCTCATAAACAATCTTTCTAAATGAATCTTAAATAAGAGGTAATCATGATCGAACACGTATGAGTTTGTCTCCTCTGCTTTCAATGCTGTTCCCTATAGATTCTTTGACACGTGATAGAATGGAAAATATTTTTTTCAAGACAAATAGTAATGCTATGTTCAAATCTTCCTTTCCAAATAACTGTATCCATCTACCACGGAACTGTATCTGATGCACATATATCTGATTAAACGCCATATTCTTACTCATATATACAGATATGGAGGTATATACAGATTTATATACCTCCATATACTTATATACCTACATACACATACATAGATATACATACACACATAGACAAATATAGAGATATGCACATACACTTACATACATACATACAGGCAGATAGATAGATAGGTAGATAGATAGATAGATAGATAGATAGATAGATAGATAGATAGATACATACATACATACATACATACATACATACATACATACATACATACATACATACATACATACATACATAGATATAGAGAGAGGCACACAAACATCAATGTAATGTGAATGATGTCTAAATACACTTTCAATATCTTCTACTTGTTAGCATTATCAATATATTTCCTATTATTTATCTTTTTTATTATAGGCCATAGTTTCAATTGAATAACATTACATAGCGTACAAGTTGTCTGCAAATCTGTAAATGTTTCTGTAAATCAATTATTATGTCTGTTCCTATACGTCTATCTGCTTCGCAAGAAATTGTAATATCAGACACTGACAGACAATGACACGATTGGATAAATAACCCTTACAAGATTTAGTCAACCGTTTAGGTATTATAAACGACACTTTTTTTTTAATTCTGCATTTAAGAATATTATCATGTCTTTCAAATTCAAATTGCAATGTTTTCATATAACTCCTATTTTGCACATGAAGGTGTTAGCTATATCTCAACACGTTCACATTTAGTGGCAGTAATAAAATATTACTTAATCGCACAAAAATAACCAATGCCCTTAAAATAAAGCAATTATACTAACAGTAATTGAGAATTTTTAATCAAACTACACTGCGGATGAAATGTATTTCGCACAAAACTCTTACTATTGATCCGGAACGTGGATACTTTCGGCAGCAGACGAGAGACCAAATTATATCTTTTTTCTGCTTAATCAGGTCATGTTGACATTGCAACAATACCACAGGGTATGCAAGATGGTATCATTCTCAGTTCTGATCGTCCTTATAAATACATACATACATACCCATTCCTATATATACACACATAAATGCTCACACACACGAATGCACACACACACGCACACACACGTACACATTTATATATCTCACAATTGGTTTATATCTGAGTTAAAGATTACTGAAGTCTAATAACTGCCTGGCGCCTTTACTACTGATTTTATCCCGACTTTTCATTGGTCTTTAGTTTAAGTCAGGGTTTTAAATCTACCCAGAGTTAACATGCTTTAGTATTTCCCATTCAGGAATTCTAAAATGCTGTGTCTGGGAATCCGATAGATGACAATACTGGGCAGATAAATTGTTTTTGCACATTCAGCTGTAGTTAACTTTCCTTTAGAAGTTGAAATATATCACAAACATTTGTAAGCTAAAGTTCGAATATAACGTACATGCATAATAACTACTCTTTTACCACTGTTTAGTGTATGGAGTGTTGGCTGTTTCCGGTTCAATTTCGTATTGTATTATTTTTTTGCTTTTCATTGCTGTACATGTTCATCGTTTATTTTGTAAAATGGGAATATTTTTAATTTTTCATTTGCACAGATATCTAGATATTCACTGCATAAGTTTGTCCTAAAAGATGAATCTCTAATTTGTTGTTTATGCATTTACACGGCTGGTCACTTCCCATTTTGTGTCCTCCATCTAATTTTCATTTCATTATGGAAATGTGATGCAGTAGATAAGCTTTTTTATTGTTTGGTATATCTTGCTATATTCACATTTAATTCCTTCCTATTCCTATGTATTTTTTTGTCCCTTGTTCAATCAATTTGCATGTCCCAGAACGGAGTTCCCCGCAGTTGGTTAATTGCTTCGTTTTTTTTTTTTTCTAATGTGAATCTCGCCTCCGTTAGGAGTCTCCTGAGGTTAGGCGGTTCTCTTGGACTGTTTATAATTTGCGATTTCTTAATTATTGGTTGAACATTTGGTGAGTGATGTAAAATTCGGCGGTATTATTTGGGCGAGTGCAGGGTGTTGCGGTTTCCAGGATTGTGTTGACTACACACGGAATATGTGTATTTCTGTTTTTATTTTCACACCTATCCTGAGTGTTTCTCTGTAAGGTAGAAATGGAGATTTCCTTTGCTTTCGTCATGGCATGTTGAATTTACTTGTCATATTTTTATTTCTGAAGGATTATATTACGTTCTCCCATCTTTTCTCTCCTCTAACAATATCGGTGACTGTTGGTCATATGCACCTTGCCATATTAGATGGTATGTTCCTTTTTGTATGGGAAGGGTGGTGAGATCTAAAATTTAAATATTGGCGTGTGTCTGTGTTCTTGTAGTAGAGGTCAATTGTAACAGCCTCATTTTCTTTTAAATTGTCAGGATGTCCAGAAAAGGGAGTTACTTTTCATCCATTTCTGTAGTAAAATGGTTGAGACATGAATACTATTCGTTAATTTAATGAATTTTGTGTAGTCCTCCTTCACTAAGATCCAAAAGAGAAAGCAGCCATCTGAGAAATATCTTCCAATTGCCTATAAGGTAACTTTGGAAGAGTTGATCAAAAGTAGTTATGGATAGAGTATAGATTTTTTTCTTCTAGGTAACCCATTATTAGTGTGACAAATGCTAAATGCTGGTGCGACTTTCGTCAGCAACGCAGTGCCTTTTATTTGTAGATAATATTACTTATCAAAGAAGAAGTAGCTGTTCTCCTGAAATATCTGTAAACGTTAAGTATAAATTCTGTTGAGAATCTCTCCTGAATTATTTTGGGAGTTTGTTTCTCCAGAATTCTAGTGCTTCTTGTCCATATATATGGGGAATATTTGTGTAGAGACTACTTACGTTAAATCGATCGCTTTATCTACCCGTTCTGCGATAAGGTTTAAGAAGTCCATTACTCAGGAAGTAATCTGTATAAAGGCTTAAACGGTATGTCCAGCAAGGTGCTTAATATTAGGATGGTGGATACTGGTCCTGCAACAATCGGACGCAATTTCAGATCAGTTGGTTTGGGAATTTTATATATGGAGTATAGATGTCTTTTAATCTGTTGTTCATCTA
>NC_068992.1:32006713-32009728 GCF_001194135.2 Octopus bimaculoides | reverse complement strand
TTGTTAAATCGTTTAATTACTGGAGTGCTGATGGCCACAGAAAAAAACGCCAATTTCTGTTGGAAAACATATCAATATATATGTATACGTATTATTTTAAGTGTTTAGACAATTAAACATACGCAGATTGCAATGTAAATCGTTATGTAGTGACTATAGTTACGAAAAATGGGTATAAATATTTCAACCACGAAGACAGTCGATCTTTTACTTACGTAGCGTGAATACATTGTAGGTGTCATAATAGCTACAATGGCTGAGTTTTTTCAAAGGCATATCATTTCTCGCATGCAGAATTCTCTTTGACACATATGTCTCAGAATGTGAATTTGAAAATTGTGGGGATGTCAATTATTCCTTGCTTTCCCGATGTTTTTTCAGAAGTGTTTTATCTATCTGTCTATCTATCTATCTATCTATCTATCTATCTATCTATCTATCTATCTATCTATCTATCTAAGTATCTCTCTATCTGCCTGTATGTCTGTCTGTTTGTCTGTCTGTCTGTCTGTCTATATATCTATCTATCTATCTATCTATCGATCGATCGATCTATCTATATGTCTGTCTCTCTGTCTTTCTTTCTATTAGCGTGCGTCTGTTTATGTATCTATTTATGCATCTATCTAACTACCTACCTATATATATGTATGTCTGTTTGTCGCTCAGTCTACCTCTCTATCTTCCTGTAGTAGAAAGAATGGATACATAGGTATGTATATTTATATATAAATCTTTTTTTCTTTATTTTCGATCTGTTTATTTTCTCCTATTCCTTTCTGTTGAAGATCGTAGGCTCGCAATGTAAAATCTTTTCTCACCTTCCCGAACGTTAAACTAATACACCTGTTTGTTGTTTATACACCTGTTTTCGTCTTTTGTCTTTCATTTTCCTATAAATTCCAACTATATCTATATGTGTTTGTCTGAGTATGCGTGTGTATGCGCACGCGTATGTATATATATATATATACGTTTGTGTGTGTGCTCAATCTAGATTCTACACTTCTTACCCGCTATGACGGCGATTGGTTTTATTAAGAACCGAGAAGTTAATTTCTGCATGTTTTTCTTTAATTGCTTCCCTGGGAAAAACCTTTTACTCTGAAGTTGCAGCTCATTTTAAGAAAGAGGAAACGTGAAGAGGAAATTGAAAAGTCTATAGCACTTTCATATATCACACTCACAAATACTTATGATTTATGTCATAAGTGCCTCGTCCTTAAATATTATACATTTACTGCAATTATTTTAAAGTTTATCTGGTCAGTTTTTCTACTTAAAATATTGTATTGATTCTACTTTCGTATCATTGAAATCTATTGGTTTCATTCCCTTTAGATATTCTCGTAACTTCGATCTAACTTCCAATTAAAGTTCTTGTGATAACGTAAATTTTAGATTTGTAATTTTGTTGATATTCGTGACATATTTATACATTTATATTTATGACAGCCGTGGTAACATCCTAAGCCATAACTGAGGTAAATGAATTCAGTAAAAATTTAAACATACAAATTATCGCGTAAAAAGAGCAATTTTCTTGAATATCAACCTGAACTATATCTCCGCTAAAATTATTGTATTAACATAAATATGAATAAGCGCTTTATGCCAAACATCCAAGTTTCTATTGTTTTCTTTTAACAGAAATCTCAGTGTTTGGAAGCTATTCAGGCAAGTGGGAGAATATAGGATCGCATGTAAATAGATTGTCAAATAAATTGTTTTAAATGTTAAGTGCATGAACATTCTGAACTATGTATTTGCACGGTCAAATATGAATTACCAAAAAAGGCAATTCATTATTGCTAGTCCTTGCCATGCGTGCATTATAATTGTCAATAAAATTTCAAATACTATTGAGATATATAAAAAAAAAACCTCTACACAAATACATTTCACCTCTATTACTCTCAGTGCTAAATGAGCACTAATCGTATGAAGCCGTGCCTTAGAATGTTATTTACTAATGAAGATTTTGTATAGCTTGAACAAATATGAACATACTACAAAGAGACTGATTTAGAAAATGCAACAGAAATTTGTGAATTCAAATCACACGCGTGTAAATAGCGTTATTGCTTCGAGACGACAGCATCTATTCTATCCACGGACATAACGTTTACAGCTTGTTGAGAACATATAATACTTCCTAACGTAAGTTGCTTTGTAGTTGCGATGAAAAGGGATATATAAAATGTAAAATGATAAATAATCCTATTATCAAACATTTTAATTTTGTATTACAAAATTATATTAGTATATATTTGTCTTTGCGTCAATGAAATAGAAGATTAAAGCTAATTAGTATGAATGTTTGGTGAAATTAAAAACTTGAGTGTAAGGATGTAAAAATGGTGCTATGATTAAAAAATAAAGACCGAATCCTTAGGTTTAGGAAATACTGAAATGTAACCATTATATATAATTAGTTACGAGAATGTCATATACAAATTCAATTGTAAATGCAGGACGACAAACTGAACTTGTCAAATGACAAGATTCACTAACTGGAGTCAACGTTCAAGCTTAGAGTGATAGAATCCTAGACTTTATTTAGTCATCATTCTGGGAGAATCAATTTCAGAAACAGAACCTGCCACATTGTCAAACCGGAAATCTAGTACTTATTTGTTTTCTTTGTGAGTGCAATAATTGTGACATACAAGCTGTTATTGATTAAAAATTTCAGCCCGGGCAATGCTGACGACGATTGTTTTTAAAATCCTAATTTATTAAAAATCAATAATTTATTATTCATGGTCAAGCATTATGTATGGATATATCATGGCACTCCGGCGGTTACGACGACGAGGGTTCCAGTTCATCAACGGAATAGCCTGCTCGTAAAATTCACGTGCAAGTGGCTGAGGACTACACAGACACGTGTAACCTTAACGTAGTTCTCGAAGAGATTCAGCGTGACAAGGCTGGCCCTTTGAAATACAAGTACAACAGGAACAGGAAGAAATAATATATATATATATATATATATATATATATATATATATA
>NC_068992.1:32004178-32006691 GCF_001194135.2 Octopus bimaculoides | reverse complement strand
TATATACATATATATCACATGTAAGTGACCTTACAAGTAACACAATATTTAACAGTAGATTTTTAAACTTTTAAAGAAAGTATTAGAAAATAATCATCAACCTTTCAGAAAGTAGATGATTATAAAAATGCGAACAAATATTACGGGCTATAATTGGTAAACATTAGGCATAAACACGAATAAGGTAATTTTATTGCAAAAACAGAGAGGACTGTAACTGATGCTTCCCTATTAATTTACAAGACAAATCTAAAAATATCCGAAGGGTGACTACTCCAATTTCTATACAAGAGAAGAGACTGAAATGTTCACAGGCCTACAAAGATACTCCCATAGAATGAAGCCAAATGAAGCTTATTTTCCAACATAGAATTCCTTGTGGTCCACAAATTTCTACCATCGGTGTTGCAGCGATTGGATCCTATTGGCGAAGAAACTGTCATCCTCTGGTCAAAAATCTGCAACAGTATATATAGCGTAGTGGTTAAGAGCGCGGGCTTATAACCCCCAAGATTCCGAGTTCGAGTCGAGGCAGTGACATAAATAATAATAATAATAATGATAATAATAATAAGGATAATAATAGCATCGAAAAATACGTAAGGAATGAGAACACAGGTTCGAAGTTTCCTCAAGACATCTGATGAAGGCTGAAGGGTATATCAGCCGAAACGTTGTGTTAACAACACACAAGATGAGGACGAATATCCGTCAAATGTAAATAATGTAAATAGTATATATGATGTCATCATAAATACGGTACTGGTTCGATAATAGTCAGATAAAGCCAAATCATGGGATTTGAGAAGGTGATCAACAAGTTCAAGTTCACAGTCACGCACACCATCTAAGGAAAGCAAGTTCCTTTTCGTCAGTTTTCCAGGGCGTTTCATCTCGATAGCATTTTGCAACCGCCTCAGCAAAGGAGCATAGCATTCTCTAGTGACGGAATGGTTCTTTTCAAGATAGTCGTTAACAACAATGCTTTTTACATCCCCAAAAATGAGACCATCCCCTCCCCTGCAGACGAAACGACCTTAGCCGTCTTGGGAGCAGTGAAGAGGACTGTTTACACAGTATAGGTGTTGTCCTTGTCTCTAGCTCAAAGTTATGTATTCTACAGTCATCCTGGGCTAAGAAATGTTCAGAGCAACCAGACTGGATCTGCCTCAAGTGATGCCAGAACTATTAGGATACATACTGAAAGCAGAATGCTTAGCATGTTATAACAATATAGACTGGAATTTTTTGTTTTGGCGCGGTATCCTCCGGTGTTCAAATTATATCAAACGGCTTTCATATTCAAGAGAATATGTACTAGTGGCACTCTGGAATCTATTTAATCGACTAAGGTTTTCCTACTCTTTTTTATACTCCTGTGATAAAACTAGAAACAATTATTTTATTATAGTAATATTTTGCTCTCCGAAGTTATTGTACGAATTACATTATCTTATATTAGTTAAGATTTTATAGAATTAGCAACGGTATATCATTCATCAGTAAATGTAAACTATGTTTACAAATGAATGTACAATTATGATAAATTACACGCTATGCTTCATTATTAAGGGTATTATTAATTTTTATCCAAAATTAAATGATATAATGAAAGAAATTGTTTGTAATATATATTTATTAGTTTTAGAGACTCTTACCTTCTACTGACAGTTCCTCACCATAGGTTACCAGTATGAGGCAGCTAGTAATTGAATAGTTATTGTTAAGTGTACAATATAATCCTTTTTTATTAATTACAGTGAAATGATAGACGTGTTTCAGCATCGACGTAGAGACTAAGCTCATTATTAATTACAATCTTGTACAAACATTTGAAGCATCTGAACAAATAGCCATTACTTAAAATTGACAAATCAGTGCTTAGTAATTCATCTGTTGTTTATAATGAAGCTGTTAAGATATTGAAGATTATGGTATGAGATGCTATAGATGTCAGGGATTATTATTGAAAATATGAGCCGCGAAATTAGAATTTGCTTGGCGATATAGATATATATATTTTGAGACAAAGTATATATACTATGTAAATATATTCTGGGAACGCTATTGAATATAGGAAAATTGCCGGTATGTAATATTGTGTGTAACGCTATATAAATATGCATTCCCTTGAGTGTATAGTAGCGTAAGAATGAATGAATAAATTGAACCAACATTTCATACTCCAGAGGAGTAGGAAGTGGTTTCTTCAGTGAAACACGTTAAATCGCATTCAGTAAAATATGAAAGTACGTGATAATGTAGATGAATCAACTAAACCATTGTGTATTTAATACTTGTTCATACGGATATTTTGTTATTTATTCAATAGCATACACTCGCGCACAGATCCGCATAGGCGCCCCCCCCCACACACACAGACGCATATATATATATACGCAAAATCGTATGTACTAAAACGAGGTTACATATGCATTTAGATTAAAATATAAGTCTACTCATGAACATAAATTTATCTAGTGCACATATAAATACATATGAATATATATATA
>NC_068992.1:32003463-32004168 GCF_001194135.2 Octopus bimaculoides | reverse complement strand
CTGTATACCGGCTAGTTTTGCCCCTGTCGTTGCATAAACATGAGTGGGGAATATAACATAGGTTGTGTATTAGTGTGTGTATGTATAAAGAGAGAATAAGATAAAGAGACCAATGGCAAAGTTAGAAATATGTTTTATGGATAATGTCTTACAGCTGTTTCAGGGAAAATCCAATGTATCCCTTCATCGGAGACGATAATTGTAGAGGAATGGATTATTACATCTATAAGAGGAGAGTTGTAGTAAGAAGCGAGAGCGATGCGCTCCTTTAAGACTGTTTTTAGAATGCCACCTACACCCTCACCACTTATAAGTTCATAACCTAACACTATACACAATATAAATACCTCTCAACATTACCTCCTCACATTCCTTCTTCCTTACTAAACTTATGCTTCCATCCCCACATGCTTCCTTTTGCTCCCTCTACTTCTTCCCTCTGTCTTGTCAGAATAATTGACCATGCAACTGCCTACTACTAGTCCTCACTTGAATTGCGTCCTCCCCATGTCCTTCCTGTCTTAAGGCTTGACCTCTTAACCCTACACACATCTCTCACTTGGTATGGGCTATCCTTTGAGTAAACAACGCAGAGTACTCCGGACACGATATGATATATATGTATATATACACACATATACATACACACACACACACACGCACACACACACACACACACACACACACACACACACACACACACAC
>NC_068992.1:32000994-32002459 GCF_001194135.2 Octopus bimaculoides | reverse complement strand
TAGCAGATGTTAAAAACTGCAGGCCTATCTCTCTGATCTCACATGTTAAGAAGGCAATGGAACGCATTGCCAGAAAATGCTGATCTCATTCCAGTAAGAAAACTACCTTCTCACAAACACGCAAGATGACTTCAGTTCATGAAAGAGCTGCCTCACACATTTGCTACATTACTTTGGCTGAAGCAACGGCTAAACCAGTTAGCTCTAGACGTGATATACCTCGAACCTGCCAAGGGCTTCGACAAAGTTGATCATGGCATATGCCATAGGCTGCGAAACCTTGGTATTACCAGGAAACTGGCAGTGTGACTGCATGAGTCAGACAGTTGTAACCAATGGTGCCCACTCTGAACAGACACCAATTCTCGGCGGAGTCCCACAGTAAACTGTACTGGGATCACTACTCTTTGGGGTGATCCTCTCAAACATGCCCTCTGCGGTGCAGTCAGCCAATCTGACCAGTTTTGCTGACGACACAAAAGTATCGCAGGCAGCTAGGAACCCAGAGGGCATCATGAAACTGCAGAAAGGCGTGAAAGAAATCTTCAAATGGCCTAACAAAAATAACATGGAGTTCAATGCGATGAAAATTTATGCACTTCAATATCGGCTCAACACCAGGCTAAAATCTGAATAAACTGGACCGGGAGGTAATACGATCCCAGAGTCAGAGTCTGTGCGTGACCTGCGGGGGGGGGGGTAACATGAGCAATAATGCAACAATCTATGTGCATATTACCAAGATGGCAACACCATGCAGGCGAGTGGTTGGATGAATTCTGAGGACATGCAGAACCAGGA
Source organism: Octopus bimaculoides (assembly GCF_001194135.2). NCBI lineage: Eukaryota > Metazoa > Mollusca > Cephalopoda > Octopoda > Octopodidae > Octopus > Octopus bimaculoides. Next base: position 32,001,658 of record NC_068992.1, on the reverse strand, counting down.
AAAAGGAGACACTGCTACTCCTATGGAAGACATTTCTTTTCAGTCATTTGAACTACTGCTCTCAACTTTGGTCCCCAGAGAGTGTGGAACGTGAAGTAATCCAGCGCGAATACACAAAGAAGATCGAGTCGATGCAAAAGATGGGCTACTGAGACAGGCGAAAGGAGGTGAAACTCTCTTCCATGCAGAGAAGACGAAAAAGTTATGCAGTGATATATATTTGGAAGATCTTGGAGGGTTTAGCTCTCAATTTTGGAATTGACAGCTATAACAATGCTCGAATTGGATGGAACTGAATCATACCAAAAATCCCGTCTTTCCCATCTAAAGTAAGGACACAGTACTGCAATAGGCTGGGTTTCAAGGGCTCGAAATTGTTCAGAAACCTTCCCAGCAACCTTAGAGATTTACATGGTGTTAATGAGGAAGTTTTCAAGGAACGTTTGGACAGGTTCCTGTCTGAAATACCAGATGAACCTACATCGCGGCAGGAAACGTAAAGAATAGCAGCTCCGTCTTACTCGCTACTTCACCAAAACAATACCGGACACGTTACCAAGCAACTACAGGTGGTGCACCAGCATGACCTCAGCCCTGGACTGAAACCAGTAAATGAAAGAAGATATATGTATATATATATATATATATATATATATATATATAT
>NC_068992.1:31995149-32000765 GCF_001194135.2 Octopus bimaculoides | reverse complement strand
ATATATATATATATATATATATATAGGCTTAGCTGGGTGGAGGTGGTTGTCTCCCCCTTGTAAACATAAGGACACAGGAAATGTGTCAAGGCCGACAGGAAGCGGTGCAGCGTCCTAGGTCTAACCAACTGTAATATTATTCCCTTCAGGGGACTGTCACATTAAGTTGACAGCATACAACTACTTCATCGTATCATTACTGCATAAATCTCTCTGAGAGATTTAGAAATGTATTATATATATATATATATATATGTAAGAGTTTGGGACTGGTGTAGTTAAGATACCGGTCAACCTCTGAAATGGTAAATATCCAAGAAATATCCAGAAATAGTGAATATCCAAGCAAGGTGTATACCGAAAACTACTCTTCAGCCTAAGCATATTTTGTTTAAATAAAAGTTACAATGTCTCAAGAAGATACATGTTAACAAAAGGAAGATTCAATCAGAATGTGTAGCGAGTATAATATGACATGTGAATATAAATGTAGAGAGATATAACGATTAAAAGAAAGGAAAAAATAAAAATACAAAGGAATGAGCAGAATGTGGAATTTAAGCAATTTCGTTTGACCGCTAGGATATTGTGGCAGAATTCCAGAAATTAGCTTGCGGAGTGATATTTTTTTTAAATGATAATGTGGAGAGAAGTGGGTGTGGAAATATTTTTGATCAAGTGGGAGAAAAATATGTGCATGAAGAAAGCAAGATAGAATGAAAAATTTTAAGTACGATTATTTGACCGCTATGATTCAATAGAGCTGTTTTGGCCGAATCACAGAAATTGGTAAGGGGAGTGGTATTAGAAAAACAGATAATAATATGGATGGAAGAGGGGTGGGGGAAACGTTTTTGGTCAAGAGGGAAAACACACATATATGCATGAAGAAAGCAAGCGAGAATGGTGAAGCATCGTGGTGACTACTACTGGTTTTCAGCTGAAGAATGTATATTGTGTATGGTGAGCGTGTTTACAGTATGAAGTAATAAAGGTGTATGTTGGCGTATGTACTTATAAGTTTACGAAGGGAGATGGTTAGGAAATGTGCAGAGAGAAGTAATTGACAATAAGGAATTAAAAGGAAGGTATATTGTAGCTTTTTAATACATAGTGGTAGTGAGAGTAGATAAGAGGAAAAACATTATGAACGCTAGGCAAAGGCGGGATGGGGTTGCTGGTATTTGTAATTTGAGAATATATCCAGTGATCGAAGTTTGCAGGTTAAAATTATACTCCGGTGTTCAATAAGACAATCCGTGGATTTCAAAATATCTAAGACTTCGTCTATGCAGAGATCACGCTTGTCATTATAGTTGCCGTATGGCTTGGCATGAACCACTAGAGAGTGTAAGGTGTTGAATTAATATTCAGTTAATTGATAAGCTGAGATAACGATGTACTGTTCAATTTTGTATGAACTTGAAATTGAAGTAGTCTTTGTTCACACTTGCTTTTAAGGTAGTGCTACATGAGCCAATATATATTTAGTTACAGTTGGCAGTCGATACTGTCCGCTTACAATGTGTTTTGTGAGACAGCGGTTATCTAAAGGACAGGATATGAGGCGTCTGAAGCTGCATACGTTTATAAGAGATGATCCGGAGGAACTTGTGAGAGGATTGCTATTTAGTGAGGAACTGGCATTTGGTACGTTATCATTGCTGGCATTAAGGTTAGTATTTTTAACGAGTTGAGGGTGGTGCTGTGGGGTTGTATGTTATGATATCTGTTGTGCCCGATGTTAACTTGTAAGTTGTTCTCTATTTTTGCAAGAGGTATAATTCGGCGTTGCGCAAAATTTATGGACCGTGTGTTTGTAGTGGAAATATACTTGTAGTTTTGAGGTTAAATGTTATTAAGGCGGGGGTCTATTATTATTTTGGGTTTATTTGTATGGAGCTAGGGATTATTTTGAGCTAATTTATTAGGGTGGAGCTCAGCAGGTTATCGATTTCTGAGTTTCTTGTTGCTAAGAATGTTGATGGAGATTGAGTAGGTCAATTTTATTGGCTGGTAGTTAAATATTTTTCCCAACGAGGTAGAAAAATATTGTTTGAGTAGGGCAAAGAAGAGTTTAGATAGTCGAGTTTGAATATTAAGGGTAAAGAGGGGGTGGAACCAGACAACGTCCCGGGTTCTTGTTTCTTTAATCCGACTAGCGGGATTAACTGGGTGAGCATAGTGTGTTGGAGGTGTACGGTGGTGTCTTTCGGTGAGTTGGGATGTATATAAGATTTGGGAGTCATTTGGTAGGAGGGTTTTTGTTAGGTCGTCTGTTACTCTGAAATTTAGACGTGTATTGGAGAGGTGGAATAAGGGGTATATGTTTACTCTATGGGAATGCAGAAGTGGTTTCAGTTACAGGTTTAGTGGAGAGAGGAATATCTCATATGTGGATGTATCCGATTGAGTTTTCATATCCTGCACTTTGTAGGGCACTATTGTAATATTCAGCATATTAATCAAATAAAACACTATTCGCAGGTACTGAGAAAATCCGGTTGGAAACGCTTTTCATAACAGATTGTAAGACGGAGGAGAGTGGTTGGAGAGGAAGTTCACGTAGAGGAGGTCTTACCCCAGGTTTGTAGTATGGGTAGATGGTTTGGTTTTGTAATTCTAGGATGTAGTCCAACACATTAGCAGTTTTAACGTTGATACAGAAACATATACATAGGCCGATGTTTTTTTTTTTTTAATCTTCTTGTAGGTTCGATTATCCGGTTGCTAGAATTTTGGATTGTGAACAGAGCATCATCTCTGTACAAACCACCAAAGAAATAAGGAAAGTGTTCATGGAGACCGTTAAGTATGTAATAGCCTGCAAGGTCAGTAATTTGAGGAAAGTCTCTGGGCTATATAGGGATATCGAAAAATGTGTGTGTATCCTTGCGTGCCGTGGATATCCCATTGAATAGTATTATATTACGGCAGGCTGCTAATATTATATCGATATTAGCATCAAATGGTAAGGAAAAATACAGAGAAGTATGTAAATGACAATAAGGAACTAAAGGAAAGGTAAATTGTCAGTTTAAAATATAGTAGTCGTGAAGGTTATTGGAAAGGCGGGGTTCGTTATTATTCCTGGCGTTAAGATTAGTATTTGCTAAAGAGTGGAGGGTGGTGTTGTGGGGTTATGTTATACGATAATTATTGCACCCGGTGTCTTTCTCTATTTTTGCAAGAGATGTTGTTGGGCGTTATGGTAAATTTAAAGATAAGGTGTTAGTAGTGGAATTATAGTTGTTGATATCAAGGTTTGTGTTCTTAAGGGGGTCAGTTAGTATTTTGGGTTTATTTGTATGGAGCTGGTGGGTTATCCGACATCTCAACAACAAACTCAGAAATCCACAACCCACCACCTTCCACCCTATTAAATTAACTGAAGTCACCCAGGATGAAAAAGAGAATGAGAACTTATTTCAAATGCTTTCACTTAATTCCTTACGTATCTACATACAGTATAGACTAATCAGCATGCATACCTCCATGTGCATGTAGAGGGTACACCCGCGTTGTGTGTAGGCGCATTCGCGGTCATATGTACAGGTGAGTAATTCTGAGTGTTTCTGTATTTGTATTAGTATATGTATGGATGTATCACTAAGTATTGAGATTAAAAATGAACGAAGCCGTTGAATCAAAGAAGCTCTTAGACGATTGTGTCAAATTCAAGTTTGATATATTTAAGCTTGGAAATGAAAATGCTAGTAATTTGATCTTATTTGTAATATTGTCTAAAAACAATCTTCGCTGGTGTATAAAATTATATATTGGAATATCCAGTCAAGCATATCAAATATCAGTCTGTGATAGACGATACCGATAAACAAATGAAACGTGTTATTTTCGTGCCTAAATCCTTTAGGGAATATTCTATAGCATATCCGCTTTCATCACTGTTGTGTCACCAAGTAATCGGTGCAGGTGTTTACGTGTGTATATATGCAATTTTGATTTGAGCATTTTTATTCCTGGAATTTCCTCTATGATATATTTACAGTTACAACGCACAGCTATGTTATAACATCAGAAACAAATCATATCATTTGGCAATTCATTCCTTTTTGATTCGCAACTACAGCATACATTTCCTAAATTATACATAATATATAAGACAAAACGTTTCCTGTTATAAATAACAGCGTTGAAAACAATTTCAGTTATTAATAATTCATCCCATTAACATACAAAATAGAGTTAGAGAGGTAGAGTGAATACATTTAACATACATCACATAAACTGTTTAAACGCATGTTTCTAATCATATAAACTGCTATCGTTGGTGTAATTTTGATAAGCAAAAACATCGTATTAAAAATCTCTTTGAATTGTAATATGTCAAAACGTGTAACAAAAAGAACAAGAATAAAAGTAATAACGATACGACAAGAGTATTTAAAGCAGGAACAAAGTAGCATCATCAGCCAAATTTTATAACTGAGACCACATTTAAGGCCTTACGGGATTTTAATGTATAGACTGATCACAAATTTCATGCAAGGTGACCAGACATCGTTCTCAACAAGTTGTATAAGGAGTGCATTATCAAAGATGTGGTTACATCTTGAGCATGAATGTAGCGGTCAACGATCAGGAGAAAAGAAGAAAATATCAGAATTTGGTTTAGGAAATACAAATACTTTGGAGGATTTTCACCAAAATAATCCCATTTTTTATACGTTTCCTTATTGAGATTGCGCCAAAATTTGACTTGCATTTCTTCAGGAATCTGCTTTACTCGAAACAGCAAGGATTATAAAAAAAAGATCTTCAATATCTAAGGCTTCAGCCGATCGATTGATATGTCCTGCACGTGGTAGATGTCGATCCTCAAAACTCCAGAGGTTGGCTGTCCTACACTATTGTACAGGTGCGTAACGACCAATTTCTCTGATGTGCAGCTTAATCGCGCTTCCACTTTATGTGTGGCTGTTAGCGACTTTTCACAGGAGCTCTCATTACACAGATCCATTCTATACTTTGTTTCTTCAAATATGGACGGGAGCATTGCTATCGAAAAGAACAGACAACGGTGTGCGCTCGTATAAAACACGTTATCGTGATCAATGACTAAAACGTATCGCTGTTGTCCAGTTGCGCCTCCAACAGTTGGGTCATCAGATGATTTAACACCATCGTGATATAAAGTACGTGCTCTGATATTGCAAGATTCGTGCATAGCATTGAAGAATTTACCAAACCTCACCTATAGCACCCAAGTAAGATGTATTGATGAGCCTCACACCTAAGTATCTGGCTTGGTCATTGTCTAATCTGATTTTCTCTATTGTTATTTCCTTGTTAAATCTAAATTGTCCCACATTAATTCGCCTTTGTAGGACATTTCACCATGTCCTGAAGTCTGATCTCGTCCACACTCGCTCACTTAACAATTGACCTGGAGGTAATGGAACCAGTGAACCTGCTTGCAAAGTGATCACAGGTCAATTCTCAGTCAGGCAATCTTGGATACGAAGACTGAAGTATTTATTTACATTAGTTACTAATTCGTTTATCTGTTACTTGCTTTTGTTGGTGATATGGTTGTTGAGGTAAGTTTCAATTTTTTTGATGATGCTGCTATTTATTCCGCTGTCAGTGGTTTCT
>NC_068992.1:31993915-31995139 GCF_001194135.2 Octopus bimaculoides | reverse complement strand
GATGCTGCTATTTATTCCGCTGTCAGTGGTTTCTTTTGCTATGATGTTCCTGTGATGAGGTGTGCATATTTCCGACGGCCAGATGTCTCGTACCGCTTCGGGGTTTTATCAAATGGTTTGTGTTTTCTGGGTGATATTTATGTGTGTTGTTAATCTAGTTGGTTGTATGATTAATACCTTCTTGACAATTTTGTGTTTTACTAAATGTGTTTCATTAATGTGCTGTATTTGTTTATGGCAGTCAGATTTATGATGATAATTTGCTACTGTTGTACAACATTTGGGTGAAGTACGTGATTGGCTGGTGTTTATGTCGTTTTATTTGTCCATGCTATTAATATTTGTGATGGTTTTGATGGTGATGAGGATGATGATGATGATGACGATGAGGACAGCGATGATGATGATTGTGGTTTTTTTACTGATGTTGGTGTGTCATTGTTTTGAGTCGTTTCTCCGTCGGTTGTAACATTTAAATTATGTTTGACTTGCTATTTTCTGTTTCTTTTTTATTGTTTAGTTACTTCGTGCCATATATTCTCTTCACCTACGTTCCTCTGTTTTGTTGATATATTTTGTATTCGACACTTTTAAGTTGCGTGTTTCTCCTGAAAGATTCCCGTATCATTAATGTCTACGCTCCACTCAGATTTCGTAGTCATGTTTATTTTATTTATTTTAATTTCGTAAATCTTGTGATCTCTCATATCTGGCGGACATCGTCGGTAAACCCGGCAACTGTAGATTTACACTTATTCTCTTCAACTATTATTGTCGTGTTGATGGTGGAGATGACGAAGGAGGTAAGATTAGCAGATATGCTAAAGTGACAAATTAATACAGTTTTGTTATTTTTTCGCTTTTGGTTTTGATTTTGCTGCTGAACTCAGTTCGATAAAAGACATAAAACCTGGAATTCTACCGATTGGTACAATATCACATATTGGCAGATTGATATTATTTTGGAACGATGACTGAAAAAATGCAATGCTAACTATTCGTGTATGTATCTTCAGATACATATACAAGCATGTATTAGTCTTCGTTGTTGATGTTGGCAAGATATCTACTCTGTAGTTTCATATTCGTTAAATTTCATCGTGCTTCTAATTCAACTGTGTAAAATTTAATATTTTGTGTATTTTCATTTGACTTTTAATATGTCTGATGCGTTATATTCAAAACGGTAACTTTCTTCTTTAAGGTCAATATATATACATATAT
>NC_068992.1:31991187-31993814 GCF_001194135.2 Octopus bimaculoides | reverse complement strand
TATATATACATACATGTATATATAAATGCACGTTTATCAATTTGTTTTGCAAGATTCCTACTGTGAAATCGTCCGTTCAAATAGATATTGTTCTATTTCGGGACAGTCTTTTTTTTCTTTTTTCTGTTTTTTATTTGTATAGACATGCAGTATATATTTGTTCTTCTCTCGTTTTATTCTTCTTTTTTGTAAAATTTTAACTCATGTCTATTGTCCGGAAATCTTTCGTCACACGTCTGTAACTTCTTCAGCAGCACTTTTCGTTTGCATGTGTGCACATGCTCCACTCACTCCATTCTGTTCTTCTAAGATATATATCCTTGACATCTTACAGCTGTTTTTGAGATATTCCAAGTGATAGATTAGCATCTTCATACACTAGGTATTCTGTCATCAGAGACAAAGTGTGTATATATGACTAATGTAGACAGGGAATTCAGTTTATCAAGGAATAAAATAGTAGATACAAGATCTTCCAATGGATGTTGTAACTGACACCTGTATGTTTTAATGACCATATATGACTGAATAATTTGGTCGTTTTCCTTTTTTCCCAGTGCCTGAAACTCAAGGTATGATTATTGAATCTGGCCTTGAAATTTTCCTCCGTAAGGCCCCGGCATCCGAAACTCGGAGTTTTATCATGGCTACCGAATAAGTGTGACATATTTTTACATATATATATATATATATATATATATATATATATATATATATATATACATATATATATATATATATATACAATAACATTAATGAGGAACAGAATAACAGCTAAAATGACAACAGCAGTCGCAGCTGCAAAACTACCAATACCACCATCACCGCCGCTGCAACAACAACAGTGATGCTGATGACCGAGTTTTTACAAAAAAGCTGCGGGAACTGGGAAGGACAAGATGAAGTACGTTATCATAAAAAAAATTATTACAAAGAAAAAGCCAAAATACACCAAAGAATAAATGATTCTCTAGAAAGTGGGAATACGATTTGTGGTATGTGTGGAAATCCGTCATATATGATCTTCGGCCCGGAAAATTGTCGGAGAACAGTTTCTTGTTTCTTTCTCAGGTCAGTATTTTCCTGTGAACGTCAGTGTATCAAGCCTTCATTGCCTGGCTCATCAATGCAGCAATGCAGCTCATTGCCTGGCTCATCAATGCAGCAATGCAGCTCATTGCCTGGCCCCTCAATATAGCAATGAAGCTCTGTGAAGTAGACGACTGGTGGGATTACAACAACCACATCTTGACAACATATCACTAGCAATCGTGTGCCCAGTCTAACACTCTTGAGAGATTTTCAGCAAAAGTGATATTAAATAATTGGGACTCATCCCTTTCATAAGGAGATCTGATTCTCTAGTCGTGTCAGACATGAGATGGAAGAATATAGACGATAAGGTTGAAAAGAAGATGGAACATTTTTTGCAATTATTACCTCTGCTTAAAAGTAGCTTTCTCTTGGACCATTCATGGGTGATACTGGTGATGTTACTTGTTACTTCGTCTCTGATTTCGTTTAATAGATGTTCACCAAACTAAGACGCAAAGAATTTGACCGGGATCTCCATCCAGCGCATCGTTACGCATTTGAATGACTTAAGTTTACTCCTCTTGACAAACCGATATTCTTCACTTGCTTTTGGCTCCAGATAACATTCTTGTTGTCGACCTAAATACAGTTGAAGCGGAAGCAGGATCTAATCATAAAAGCTCGAGTGGTATGACAATAATCTGGTTATTGTAGATATTATTATTTCTTGGACTCATCCTACCATTTCTCCTCTACCCACACCTGGGTTTAGTTTTGACCGTTACCTCCATCTGTCGATATAGTATAATTGTTTATTTTCGGATAATAGTCGTTGGTGTTCGTCGATTTTTGCAAGTTTGCACGATGTCTATTGTTCTGAGCATATTAAGTTAGAATCCCTTCTGGACGCACACCACTTCAATTGAAAACACGGCAATACGGAATTTGCAACAATTAATTCAATGGGGATTTCTAAGTCAACTAAATCTAAGTCCTATTTACACATTCATCGAGAAACTTAATAGCTATTCGGCTTATTGTCAAACACATTATAATTACATCATTTCTAATCTTGTTTATACAATAACATTTATATTATCTTCAAGGCATTTGTCGAATAAATAGTTACTTTCTCCAATCAAAATTACATGAATTTAAACAGAAATGTGTAAACATATATTCAAGGAAATACTTTTGCACGACTTGGTACAGGAACTATAAATGTACACGTTTAAATGTTATACATGTAAATCATAAGCAAAACGAAGAAATATTATTTAAACGAACGTAATTTATAGATGAATTTGAAGAACATCAATGTAGCTATGTAAATTTAAGCTTACTGAAGAATAAAAAACTTCAAATTACATGTAGTGAAACAATAGTTTTGAAAACGACATAAACATATTTTCCAGAGAAAATAAGACAGAGCTCAGTTTCGCATCTGAATTATCTGTATCTACAAACATGCATGCATATATTCATACACACACGAACACAAAATCACAGACCTAAATGCGTGTACGTTTGAATGTGGATCTGAGTGGATATTAACGTATGTATATATAAATATAATCATGTATATATATATA
>NC_068992.1:31990284-31991135 GCF_001194135.2 Octopus bimaculoides | reverse complement strand
ATATAGGGTACCATGGGTAAAATGTCATCATACTATATTTTTAATTTCACTCATGCGCACTGTGTGTTTTTGATTTTGTCAACTACACAGAACAGTAGGGTCAGTTGGGCAACATGACGGCATTCACTCTACCAGAAATTTTGAAACGATATACTGTACCTATTGGCATTCACTCCAGAAGCTCAAATACGAAAATTTTAAACTGTCTTGTTGTCATTCTGAGGACAGTGCATGTACTGAGAGTCATACAAATAAAACATATAATCAAAATCAGGATGTTTGGAGTGATCACTAGTGATTGGGACGGTATGCCACACAGCCTCAGTCTCAACACGGAGGCCTACAACAATTGCCTGGTGTAGGTAGTGCTGGAAGCCCCTGTGTCTATCAGCACGTCTCTGTACTACGCCACACATACAGAACCCAGTTATGACTGTCAGACAATTTCTGCGACCACATCACTCCTAGCCCCTGGCTACCGAACTCCCCAGACTTTAGCCTCCTCGATTACTATGTAAGTTGCGGGAGGGGCTGTTGAGCGAGTGAGCAAGAAAACTCCTTGTAACACCAATGATGAAGTGAATGCATGGATCATGGCAGCATTCACCAACTTAAACAAAGACACCTTCCAGATGAGCTACAGGAGATTCCGAAGTAGTATAGAGGCTGTGGTTAAAGCCAATGGAGATATTATTGAATACATTTTCTTTTTAGTATTTCAAGATCTTTTATGAAAGTTTGGTAAATATATATGTTAAAATGAGATGTCTCTGTTATTTTCATTTTTAGGTAGCCAAGTGTATTCTATGTTACTTAAAATTTTGTTTATTCATTGCACCGTATATGTATAT
>NC_068992.1:31974864-31988702 GCF_001194135.2 Octopus bimaculoides | reverse complement strand
GTATATGCTCCACAAGGGAAAACAAGGAACATAGTTTACAATGAGGTGTTATAATCACAACAGCAAGAAAGTATGTACATGATCACCTTCTTTTACGAAACTTAATTGACTTTCATATATTTATATTGATATACATACATATACGTGTGTTTGGGTGCGTGTGTGTATATACATCTCTATATATAAAGATGATGCGTAGTCTAGACGGCGTTTTTAGATTTCATTATTCTCTTTAACCCGGGCAACGCCGGGTATTTCTGCTAGTATATATATATATATATATGAATAAAAAGTGTAGGTGGCAAACGAGCAGGTATATATTTAAAAAAAAAGAAGTTTGAAAACGCCACTATATACGATAAATTTTAAATTTCCCAGAGATATTTTACATGTTTCAGTTCCTGATAAAACGAACCTTATCAAAAATACATATTTAAAAAAGAATTGTAATTAAAATAAAAGTTCATAATTGTTTCTTACTGGTGTCAACACAGTCCACGTGGATGCGTTTTATGTGTGGGGACATAATGGCTGTCTTGTGCGTTGACTTGAATCGTTGGCTGTAGTAGTAGTAGTAGTAGTAGTAGTAGTAGTAGTAGTAGTAGTAGTAGTAGTAGCAGGGACCGTTGTTCGCAGTAGTAGTATTAGTAGTAGTGGTAGTAGTAGTAGTAGTTATCGTGGCTGCGGTGGTGGAGTTGTAGAATTCTCTGATTTTTTTCCCCCTTCTTTTTCGATAACCAATATATGGTTTTAATGTTCCTGGACCAGGGTGTTTCAGCCGGTCCGAATTTTCTAATAAAATGAAGCTCTTTGTTTTGACGTTCGGTGAAGGTTGCGTTGTCATTGAATTGGTAAAGTGGGAAGGTTGTAAACTTTGGATTTTTATTTGGTTTACATCTGTCTATGTGGCCGCTGACAGGTATTTTCCTGCATTCAGGATTCCTAATTTATGATTTATGTACTACCATCCTTTTTCGTAGGCTGTTTCTTGTATGGCCTATATATTTCCTGTTGCATCCCAAACATGAACCGAATCCACCAAACGTACACCATCATAAAAAGTAAACGGCAACCAAAATCCTTAAAGAAGATTTTAATCCAGGCTAAACTGCACCCAATAAAACCACAACACCAACAGTTAAAAAGTGTGGAAGGGCCAACTGTTTGATTTGTATCATCTTAGTAGAAGATTCGGAATACACATTAGAACACGGCTATCATTTCACTATCAGAACGAACTTCACCCATGCATAGGGAAAAAAAACTTAATGTAGTAAAGCACTGATGTGGCAGTCCCAGATTTAGAGGACTGTGGGACCACGTCTTACCAGTATAGCTTTCACGGCTACACTGACCCAGATTGGTAATAACAGTCAGGTTCCCAGCTATAAGTGAATTACTATGGAAATGAACACCACCTTAGCTATCTTCTTGAAATGCTTTTCACTTGATTACAAGTCGTCTCACTTCGGGCTGTTACTTGGTACATAAAACGTTGACGTAGAGAGCGGTGCTTATGCCGTCCCATTGGTTATCATTCTAGTGCAATGATGTAAACATGTCTCATGAAGATGACCTCTAATTTCATTTGTCATTCCATCTCCTGAAAGTTCAATGGCGATGGAATAGATTTGACAGTTGGAAGCGCACTGTTCAAATCAGCAGAGCGGAGTAACCATCTGGGAGGTCATGGATGGAAAATTAGAAATGCGATTGACAATGTGCAAGGACAATTTCGGCAGTTATGTGGTAAGTTGGATCTATGGCCATGTAAGTGTGTGTTTGTATTTGTGTATGAATGTGTATGTGTGCTTGTGTGCGTGATTGTGCATACTTTTATATAGACGTATACAGAGACAGAAAGAGGGAGAAAGGGAGAGAGGTAAAGTGATAGAGATAAATAAATACATACAGAGATAAATACATACAGAGAGAGAGAGAGAGAGAGAGAGAGAGAGAGAGAGAGAGAGAGACAGAGAGAGAGAGAGAGAGAAAAGAGAACAGCTATCAGGGAAATATTTTATTGCATTATTCCTATGCCAACTAATAGCTCCTTGCGCAAGATTGATGAAATGTGGATAACATAAATACATGTCAATGCATGATACACAACATCAATAATCGTTGAGAAGCATATTTTTGATAATGATTGCTCTCTGCATGTTATATTTGCTTGATCATTAATGATGCTTACTGGAGGAAACTAGATTTCCTTTAATGTTTGCCATCGCAGCCATGAGTTGTTTTGAATCTCACATGCAAGAAATCTCGACACGGAAGCAAGAGAATCTAAGTCATGTAATATATCTGAAATTTCAATATAAAAAAGGAAATGATTGAATGATATAGCATCTGAATTAAAAATATGATGACAGGCAACATGTACATCTTTATATATGATTGCATTGAAAATATGTTACAAGAGATTTCGATATAATATTAGAACGTGTTTTCAACCAGAATTTAGTTTTAGCGTTTATTTCTTTCTTTCTCTTCTTACATATCGTATATGTATCCGTATGTTATTAGATACACAAATATACACAAACGCAAGTATTGTTACGTTCAAAATGATATATATTTGTGTGTGTGTTTGTGTATGTGTGTGTAAGTGCAAATATATATATATATAGGTAGATATACATGTACATATGCATATACATACATATATGTACACATACATACATACATACATACATACATACATATATATATATATATATATGTGTATATATATATATATATATATATATATATATATATATATAGACACCTATATTTCAGGTGGTTGAGAACAGTGGGGGTATAAGTGAATAATAGCTGCATATCGGAACTATTCCAGTATGATAAAATCATCCTTTTAATCAGGATGGGAATACTTCTGTAGAGCATTAGTTAGCAACTAGAAATGTATAACCTGACTCTCTAATAAAGATATGACACAGACAAGCACGTTGACATAACGTTATCTCAATTATATCCTGTATAAATGATGTTGCATATTCGTAGCCACACGTATTTGGGCATGTATTAATGTGTTCGTGGAAATATTGTTAAGGTATCACAAGATTTCCGCGTTCTGTTGCTGTAATGTGTATTACGCAAATAGGTGTGCATAATGATATATCGAACAAATAATCATTAACATCAATAGGTAAGTATAAGACATTCATTATGCGAGCAGATGTGGCTCGTTTCCCAAATTCGTGGTTCCGTGTTCCGTGTTCCATCTCATTGCGTGTCACCTAGGTTGTCATCTACTATTGAGTCGGGCCGATCAAAGTCTTGTGAGTGGATTTAGTAGACGGAAACTGAAAGAAACCTGTCGTATATATGTAAATACGAATGTGTGTGCGTCTTTGTGTCAGCGTTTCTTCCCCACCACCAGTTGACACTTTCTGCTGGTGTGTTTACCTCCTCGTAACTTAGCGGTTTGGTAAAAGTAAAGCGATAGACTAAGGACCATGCTTAAAAAGTAAGTAATGAGGTCGATTCATCCGGCTAAAAATTCTCCCAGACGATGCTCTAGCATAGCTTAGATGTAATGATTGGTAAACGTAAACGATAAAAGAAAATATGATTAAGTACAAGAGTTGAATTTCCAAAATTTACACTAAATGAAGAAGTGTAGTAAAATGAGAATTTCAAAGCATAAACTGACATTCAAATAAATAAGAGAGTCGGCTGAAAGGTCCATGGCTGTTTCATGGAATGTGACTAAATGAGTTTTATTTTTTTAATATTGTACTCTTTGTTATCAACACGATTTATCTATCGGTGTTGCGGTGCTTCGATCCTATTGGTGAGCATGCTTAGACCATGTTGGTTAAATCACTCATTAAGAGCAGATATGACGTCATCATCACTCCAATAATGGTTCCCAGCCAAGTTGTTTTTCTTGTTGGGAACAGATGATAGTCAGATGGTGCTTAATACGTAGGGCAGAGAAGGTGATAAAAGTGATGTATACAAACAACAGACATTGAAACCAGACTTGTGTGATGGAGCGTTGTTCAGATTAAATAAGACCTGACAGTCTTTCGTAACTGTTTCAGAAAATTGGCAAAGTACTCTCTATTGATAATATGGCACTTTTGAAGATAGTTAAGAAACACAATGCCTTTGCCTTCCTCCAAAACTGAGGCAATCACCTTTCCTGCAGATGAAACGATCGAAGCCTTCTTTGGAGAAGATGAAGCGGGGGGATACCACTGCATGGATTGTCTCGTTTCTAGCTCAAAGTGATCAACGCAACACTCATCCTGGTTGAGGAAATATTCAAGGTAACCACAGTTGCTCTGTCTCCAGTAATGTCACATTTTCCTCTCATGTGATCGGCGTGATAGACGTTTCATCAGATGTCAGAAAACATGTCATCCACCAAACCTAGACATTCGTGATGCCAGATTCATTTGGCAGAATATTCTACACATATTTGATAAAACAACGATAAAAAATGCTGTCCATAAATATATATATATATATATTGGATTTGGTTTGCAAGATCATTTATGTGAGTTCGTGTATTGAAGCATATATCGTTGTGTCTGGAGTGAGTCATTCTCCTTTAGTGCCTTATAATTTAACACACCAGTTTGATATCCATCCATTTATTTACTTTCTCTGAAATTTTTGTTGCGTCTTGCAACCTTTTTAATAGTCGTTGACTCTGTTATCCGAGTTGCTTTCTTTTTGTTTGTTTGTACACATGTGTGTAGGTCAGTGTGCGTGCGCATACACTCACAAGGAAACAGAGGTGCACACGCATATATACATAACACACACACGCACCCTACACCTACATACACACATCTATATAACAGCCTACTAACTATTCTACCTGTATATAATCAAATGAACGGATGGTATAGGGGTTTGACTACCTACTGCATATATTTCCTAGTTAGTACTGCGGATGTTTCATTTATGAGGACGTACTCTTATATTTGTCTGAGTGTTGGGTCATTTGGGTGCTTGGATAAAATGCGATTGTCAAGTTTACCCAGGTTGCTTTCACGTTGGTCCTTGACATGTTAGTAGATTATGGAGGACTCTCTGAGACATTATGACGACAAAGACATGAAGAGATTGTTGACACCAAACTGGTGGTAGACGTTAGGAAATTTAGAGTTATGGACGAGGGCAAAGAGTCGCCATGCTTCAAGTATGGCCAGAAGGGCCCCATAAGAGCAAAGTGTCCTCCACCAAAAGCACCAGAGTTCCTACTAGCCGTGAAAAGTGCCACCCATCCACCTCTTGCGAGGCCAGCTTCTGCGAGACTAGTTGCAGAGAAAAGGAAAGATACTGAGTAACCAAGCAAAATGAAGAGAACTGAAGCCCTTACTAAGAAATCGTCGTCAGTGATTGGCAGGTGGTATCGAACAAAAAAGGAAAAATCCTCGTCCGACAACCACAGACACTAGTCCTCATCCTACCCTACAAACCCTAACACCTACCGTTCACATCTAACATTAATCTTACCCCTGCCTCACAGAAAAACACACAGGCAAGCAGACGAGATTTTTAAACTCCACAACGCTCTCCCCCCAAAGCACGTCCTATTTTGGCGTACTATGCCACAATCACAGAGCTTGAGAGACACAAATTCCTTCCAACCATTCGAAACTCCCACAAACAAGGACATTCCAAAGAACCTCAAATTCATTTTCATTGATAGAAAACAGCATCGTGGAGTAAAAATGGCATTCCTGGATGACGTAGTTCCTCAGAGGAAAAAATTATCATTAACATCATATCACTAACTCATCGAAGTGCTCCACAGACCAAAGACGAGGAGGAGGGTTCCACCCTCTTCTAATAAGGTAACACTTTATGTTCTCCCTTAAGGTAGGTTCCGTAAATGTACGCGGCCTGTGATCGGTCAGGAAGCAAGGTCGCCCCCGTGACGATCTCAGGTCGCATAGGTTGGATCTTGTAATTTTAGAAACCAGAGAGTGGAGATCGCTAATGTTTTCACCCATCTAAAATGACTACGAGAAATTCATTTCTCCATGTCAGCCTAGGGTAGGCGTCACGGTTCTACTAAGGAACAATCTGGCGTTAGAAATTAGAACAACTTTTATTGACCCAGAATGCAAGATGGTTGTCTCGGATGTGATGAACGCAGTGATAAGTCCAAGTGGGTTGTTGTCTATTCTCCTTGTAAAACTGTGGCAGTCAGACATTTTTCGAAGCTTTGAGATCTTTCTAGGAACGTCACATACTGTAATGTCGTTAGGAGACTTTAACACAATCTGCGATACACGCATTGACTATGTTGCCTCGAACCCAGATTGGTGGGGGGATAACTCATGACTAAGCGATCTGCTCAGTCGTTTTCAGCTGGCATATGGATACAGACTAGAATTCCCGGACGTGCTATTGTTGATATGGTCTAAAAGCAACGGGCCTCCTAAATCTTACTTAGATAGGATTATATTTAGGTGCAAAGATAAAGACTTAGCCAGGTGTCCACAATTTCATTATGCCTGCTACAGTGATCACAAATTTGTGACCTGTAGGCTTAATTTAGATAGAGCATGTAAACAGGGTCCTGACTACCGGAAACTCAACAGTTCACCCTTGGCTTGTGAGGAGTACAGGAGACGGATTAGGCAATTAGTAAGAGGGCATAACCAGATCTATTATTCATAACAAATAGTGGTAAGCCTTCAAAAAAGCCATCTCGTTTGAGTCTATTAGGTTTATCAATAACTAGCAGTAAGAAGAATAGGATAGAAAGGGAACTAGTTACGGCTCTAGACGGGGTATTGAGGACTGTCAGTGCATTCTAACTTTTAGCCACGAGATTGGCGGTAAACCAACACCTCGAAGCTAAACACGGAGGAGAAATGCGACGTGACGTAATCAACCCTGTCGGATGGGCCCGTTTGGAAGAGACACAGCGTGGCAATGATGTAATAATAAGGTCTTTGTCGGATCAACATGAGCGTTCGGTAAACGAACCCAAGGAGATGCGTAAGGTTTTTCAAGAGATTTTCGCCCAGCTGTTCCGGTGGAACTGTAGACTGAACGGTAAGGAGGACCTCATGCAAACTCTCACCGGTTTGCCGCGTCTCTGGGAAGGATTGATCACAGCAGCGAAAGTGGAGGAGGCTTTGTCGGATTGCAGTGGGGACAAGTCGCCGGACCGGATTGTCTAACCTATGAGTTATACTATAGTATGCAAGACTTGTTTGGTCACCTACTAGCATGCATCTACACCAACTGGCAGCAGAATAGATTTATACCTAGATCTGTGAATCGGGGGTTGTGGCTCTGCTAAGAAAAGTCACAAGCAAATGGGATAGAGTAGATAATTTTCAGCCCATCATTCCTCTTCTTAACGTAGAGTTGAAGATTTTGACCAAAGGTATTAGCAAAATTTTGGGCGTGGGTAGTGGATGGACTCCTCGGGGAGGAACAAAATTGCCCCATTCTTGGCAGGTACATACAAGAGAATCACCGCCTTATATGCTATACCTTAGATGGGGTTAATAGGATTCCTGGCAAGGGTGGAGCTTTGGTCCATTTAGACCAATCTAAACCTTTTGACGGGGTTGATCATCGGTATCTGATGTCGGTCCTCACCACGGTTGGAATTGTCCTGGTCGTCCGTGAGTGGTTCATTGCTCTATATAGCAACATCGATTCCATCTTCTCGAAACCGTTCTACATCAAGCGCTCGGTATGTCAACGATATCCCTTCTCCCCGCTTCTGTATGTTTTGGCTCTGCATTTAGTGCAAAAGCTGGAGTGTATGAAGGTTGTCCCGCATGATCCTGGATGTGGAAAATCGGTCACAGCGTATGCGGACGACTTCACCATCATCGTGTCCGAGGTGTAACACCTACAAAGGGTAGGTAAGGCCACTAAAGATTACGAGGAGTAAAAATTAATCGTCATAAATAAGTCGGCTTGCAACTCGGCACATGGTGGGACAAGTCGATGCCGCTCAATAGCGTCGTGGGACGTTGGACAGACGGTCCGGTTAAAATGCATGGGGTTTGGTTCGGTGAAGACTTCCAAATAGAGAAGAACTGTAACGAGGTTACGACTTTTGTGACTCACCTAACCCAGACCTCGTTTGAGCGGTGGTTATCCCTGAAAGGGAGAGCAGAGGTCGCAAATATATTGATCGCATCTTTGATCATCTACCACCTAACCGTCGGGCCTTGTCCTGATTCGTGGCTAAGGAAGTTGTAATGGTTGCCCTTTCGCTTTATGTGGAAGGAGAAAAGAGCACTTGTAAGGCGCTCTATCTGCTGCCAACTGACGCTAAATGGTGGGCTAGGTATGCCATGGTTAATGATGCGCAGGCATTCGCTGAGGCTCAGACATCTTTGGCCGAATGTCTGCAGGATCTTGCGCTTCTCTCTCGCACGTGTAATGCCGGTGGCGAGAGTCCCACCTTGTTATTCTCTAGAGGGTTAGTAGAGGCTAAGTGTGACGTGTTCTACGGAAAATTGAGGGATTTGACGAAGGTCATCTTGCACATTTTTTTCTGAAGGACAATCGGGCCGGGGCCTTTGGGCAACTTCCAAAAGTCTCTTGCTTGGCAATGTTACCGGGGAGCCTTACCAGTTCGATATAAACTCGCCAGACACGGCTCTTCATGCCAGCCGAGATGGGAGCAGAGCATTGAAACTGTTGTGCACGCTATTTTGCCATGTCCGAAAATATCCGACTTGTGAATTTATGTTGAACAGCTGCTGTGCCGTTTAGGAAGTGTACATCTGTCTTCCAAGTCAATTATAAAAGTTGTTCCACCGCCCTCTCTGAGAGGGGTATGGAAGTTCTGTTTTCTCGCTACAGTTGCGATTGCGGAAGGGATTGTGTGGAAGTCTCCTATGAAAGGAGTAGTGACAGTCGACTTCATCTATAACCGAGGGTTCGTAAGCATTTTGTTTCCCAACACCAGAACAAAAAAGTAAGGTTGCCACTAAATATATATGACAAAAGATGGAAGAAAGCGGGATACATGTTTAGAGTGAATGTGCCATCGGAAAGGAGGACATAAAGGTTCTTTAAATGGTTCAGTGGTGAAATGTCCTTTGTGGGGTCATATCCGTCCATCACTTCATCTTAATCATTCGATTTTGTTATATAACATACATTTTAAAATGTTTTATCATTTGTTGGCGAATTGCATGACATCAAGATGCTAAAAGTCTCACTGGGTGCTTTGGATTACAGGTGTGGTATAATCTTTGTGTCACTTTTATCTTTACTATAAGCGTATCTAATTGCCAGTATCCACAACCCACTTGCCTTAACATCTCGAATCCTTGCATCCATACCAGTGAATTCCACATTATCCGCTACCTACTCTACATCCCACATAAGGAATTTGACTTTTGGAATAATGTCATTCCTTAGGTTGTGCCTGCGTGTATTGATCTGTAAATTTAATAACAAGATTAACAGCACCAATCTGAACGCTATCGAGGAGCTTACAAGCCTCATACGTACTGAATCCTCTGCAAGCAAAACGGCTGATGCAATGTTGCGTATATTTGTTTTATTTTTACATCAGATGTTGATTTATAATTAGGTATTTGCAAATCGCAAAATGTGATATATTTAAATAAATGAATAAGGAGATTTTACAATAAATATATTGCCTCAGATACCTCGGATACCGAATCCTAGTTGTTTAAATGCATAAAAAGTTAAGATATTTTCGTCCAGAATGTCAACAACCTTATAACTCTCAATCTAGTATTTATATTGCGTACATATTTACTTCCTGTTAGCTAGATGCATATTCATTTAATTAAAGAGGCTACAATTATGTGTATTCTAACTATTTCATATTTTAAAATATTCTACATAAAATTCCACCATTCAGTATATTTAGATGTGAAAATATATATGTTCATAATATCTTAGAAATGTTAGGCAAATGAGACAGTATAATGTACTCTTTAATGTGATCTACTAAATGTGTTATAGAAAGATAGAGGGAGTGAGCGAGAGGAGTGAAAGGAAGTGTGTATATATATGTGCAATAATACTGTTTAGGAAAACAAACCAAGAACTAAAACCGTTAGAATATAAGTCAGTATTCGAGTAATGGATTTTCATACTACAACTATCGTGAAGTTCTATGAGAACGGTTCACATCAATATTCTTGAACCAACCAAAGTGACTGGCTATATCGAGTGAAATGCCTCAAGCTAACTTTGTTATATCGAAAAGCAAGGAAAGAAGAATCGTCAAATATACAGAAAGGATCGAGAATTCGTATCAGAACTGGATATATACAGGGAACTACATCTTTAATTAAATTTGAATATGGATGAACATACAGCACACACACACACACACACACATTATTGCATAGACTTTACCTATTATACAATGCTGGTCGCAACGTGGCTCATTGTATTACTAGAGGTTTCGATTGATTCTAGCTTACCAGCTCGTTAATCAGGCCGAGCAACAATTCCCCTGCACGGAAATTCAGCCTGTTGCCATTCTACGAATCGAAACTATGATCAAAGGTTCATGAGAGTAACTTCCTAACCACTAGGCCGGGTGCGGGTGTGTGTGTGTGTGTATGTGTGTGTGTGTGTGTGTGTGTGTGTGTGTGTTTATGTGTGTGAGTATATGTGTGTGTGAGTGTGTGTATATGTGTGTGTGTCTGTGTGCGTGTGTGTGTGTTCGCGCGTGTGAATGATTCAGATATATATCGTAGAAAGTGTAAAGTCTTAAATTGCATGTGCTTGAAATTATTAAATGTTTTAAGTATGTTCATCGCGTCATTTTTCTGCAGCTAGAGATATGCATCTTAAAATCGTGAATGTATACTTTATTTAACTTGTACATATGTGTCGGACACTGATTGTCTGTAAAACACAGCAAGCAGACGTTCTAATGAAAGCAAATATTTTTTTTTTTAAATGAAAAAGGCATAGCATAATTGCATAGAAAAGAACAAAGTCTGAAAAGAGGAATGGAAACGTCTATGAAAATGCTCATATAACTTCGTGTAAAAAATAATATTAGCTATCGGGAGTATAGTCTCAGCTCTGAGACGAAAATACAACCGAAGAGCAAAAACTGAGAACGCTGCTATCTCTGAGAGATGAGGCTTCACTGGTCATTGTGGCCATACCACTTCGTTCCTTACAAGTCAAAGTATATGTTGCGTGTAAGAAGTACAATGAACGTTAATATTTGTAGCTATCATGTAACACCGAAAGATTTTGACTAGGATAACATTATTATAAATCAGATGCAATAGAAGATTTAAGTCTATTCGTTGGAAGGGATTATACGTATATTGTACTTAGATACATGAAATAAGTGTTAATTATTCCATATCCTTAATAGTTTGATCTTGAGTGATTCATTGTACTACAGGATGATGACAGAGAGTAGTGAATTGTGCGCAGATAGCAGTCCAAAATAAGCTACGAACTAACAAGAATTCACAGATGCTAAGATATACTGGTAAAGAGTCTTCAAAATCCGGTCTTGAAAAAGGTGAACATTAGAAAATAAATGAAGTCTAGAAGCACTGAAGTTGTTGAATGTTTTCTCTCGACGGTAATAACTTTAACAATGCAAAGAGATTGAAGGATAAACTTTCTGTAAAAGTAGTTTCTTAGGATACAGTAAATTTCTATTATGTCTTTTAATGAATAATAATAGCTGTATGTCACTTCAAAACCTTTGTGAAGTATATAGAATTGAAAGACGTATATGTGAGGAGAAGAATATAAATGATCTAAATCTAATAATAAAATCAATGCATTTGTGTATATGTTCATCTGGTTTTACATTTGAAAGTTATTGAGGAATATAGATTAGAGTTTAACTGCTAATGTACTACCTGAGGTGGTGAAATAAGGCTGTGATAGAATATGAAAGTCAGTGATTGAGATGGGTTGGTCAGAAGGTCTATGCATGATATAATATAGGTTGTACTCCGAACTACAAGCTAAGACACCTCCTGAGACTGATTGTATTTGACTTCAAGGGAATAATTGCCGAGCTGTGCTTATTGGCCATCTACAGCGAATTAAATGCAAGAATTTGATTATGATAGAATGATTAATTTTTTTCGGGGCTGCAAGTTTATATGTGAAGCAAATATTAGCAACGAAATGATCACCAGTTCAGACTTTTGCTGCAATTGTAACATTGTTATATCTAATGAGCGTCTGAAGAAATTGTTTTCTTTGTAACGGACAAGTAAAAGTATATACAATTCACATCCTACTGATGTGAATATCTGAAATTCAAAAAAAAAAATCAGGGTAACTATGGACTAGAATTCCTAAATTTCCTGTTCCTATATCCACATTGTAAATTTTAGCACTTTTTAATTATGTTACTCATAAATACTTTGGCAACGTTGTTAATCAATGAATAAAGTATATCTACCCAGCAGATGTGGGGTTGAATATCATCCAAACCGTTCGAGAAAATAAATTCATGCCTATATATGCATGTAACACACATATACATTTATTCATACATACACACCACACGCACACACACACACATATATATACATACATATATATACATATATGTCTATGCTTATATACATATACATATGGGTGTGTGTACATGTGTGTGTGTGTATACGGGCCCATGACGAAGGCCTATTTAAGGAACTTCGCCTACGCGTTCCCCTTGTCAAATATTCGATCTTAGTTTGTAGATTCTTGAACAACGTTCTTCTTGTATAAGTTTATGCCAACCTAAAATTGTGGAGGAAATTATGTAGTGACATTACTAGGATGACTGCGAACGACTTCAAGGGAAGATACGTACAGCATAAACACTCGGTCAGATCCATCGATAGAGAAAACTCTACTACTATGTCTCGATTTCTCTATAGACTCTGTGATCTCCCAGATGAAATACCAGGATCGAGTGAACTGTATTCGACAGGATATCCCATCAGGATATACCACCTTAGCACCATCTGCTACTCTGCACTGCTTGCACCAAGGTCACCGATATTCACCAACGCGGTGAGCAGGATGGCAATTTACCAATCCCTAACGTTTACCAGCTCCTATCACACACCAACACCCAATACTTAGCAATTCCCAACACTTATCATTCCCCAAAGCTTCTTTTGTACGTGTATACCTGCGCACGCGCGTACGAGCGTGCACATGTGCATGATTATACGTGTGTGCGCGCACAATGGTATGCATGCGTACATGCATTAGATTATACTTATGTACATATGAATGAATACGCAAATGTGTATGCATGTAAGCGTGTGCATGTGGCGTAAGCGTGTGTATATGTGTGCGTATGCACGCGTGCCGTTTCATCTAAGCTTGTGTACGTGTATGTATGTGTATGTGCAAAGTACGCGTGTGCAACATTGTACAGATGCGGACAGTTACATCAATATATACGTGCACACAAAACTATATGAGCATGTCAGCACACCCACATGCACTTTCACATTCCACCGCTTCCTACTTCCTCCCAGCCACCTGACCGACTTCTAGCTTGTTTCCAGTTTTCCACACTGTTAATTTCCTGTTCGCCATACAGTATTTTCCAATTGAACGTTACCCATACACCAACATCCAACCACGATAGCGCGTGATTTTCCTCGACGAATCGCAGCCCACATTAAAGCTGTAACAATCGACTTCTGTCACTCAAATTCAAAGCGGCTGACTACTAGCATCGTGCTTGCAACTCAAGTATACCAACGCATTTGAATCAAACTGATTTGCTCGATACATGTAACACGCAATAAATTGGTTAAGTGCACTACTTTAATTTGCACACTCACCGGTATATATACATATATATATCCCTAATATTATTATTATATATAAATATATATATA
>NC_068992.1:31973594-31974158 GCF_001194135.2 Octopus bimaculoides | reverse complement strand
ATATATATGTATACAGGCACATATATATACATACATGCGCACACACATATATACATATACATACATACATACATATGTACATACATGCATGTATGCAGAATTCAGGAATCAAACACGAAGAAGTTTCCACGTAAGAATCCTCTCTGTGATAGGTCAACAAAACATGTGATAACATGGCCGCAAATTACTTGGTGTAGACTTATATGTATCTACATGGTCAGCTAAAAGAATCCTTAAGAGTAGCATATATTTCTAACGATATGTAGAAAAGCTTAAATCTCAAGCACAGATCGTAATCTAATTGCTTTTAAGATATGCTTCATTAGAGATACACGTCATTATCTCCAAATATACGTAATGAAGTCGTACTTAATGTAATTTTACCTAAAATCAAATTTATGTAAGTCAATGTTATCGCAATTCATCAGGAGATATCACGAGCTTCGCTAATTATAGACCGTTGATGGAATAAATATAAGTGGTACAGGGAGAATGAGATTCATCTACACACACATGAGCACACCGTCTATATGTGTATATATATATATATATATATATGTATAT
>NC_068992.1:31971386-31972569 GCF_001194135.2 Octopus bimaculoides | reverse complement strand
CGAATGTGGAGTCTAAAAACAGAAACAATTCCTATCATAGTAGGTGCCTTAGGTATAATAAAAAAATATTGAGACAAATACATAACAAAACACCAGGACTTACAAATATATATAACATACAGAAAATTGCTCTACTGTGTACTGCACACATTCTACGCAAAACACTTTCAATACAGTAAACATAAGAGCACCACAGCAAACCACAGCACATACCCAAGGCGCACAGACCTGCGCTCGGTAGTGAAGTGAAAGCACGTTATAAAAATAAAACTACTTAACAATAATAATAATAATAATAATAATAATAATAATAATAATGATAATAATAATAATAAGAAGAAGAAGAAGAATTATAATAATAATAATAATAATTATTATTATTATTGATACCATCATAGAAACCATCAAGCAAAAGGTAAGTGCTAAAGCTGCTCGCATAGCAAGGTATGAAAAGCGCGTTAGATTCTTCAAGGATAACAACATATTCAAAAATAACCCCACAAAGTTTTACAGTTACAGTAAAGTCTGTTCCATCAAAAGAAGTGCAGGAATTTTGGAATGAATATGAGCAGACGAAATAACTTACAATGAAAGGGTCCCTTGGATTGCTAGAATATCTACAGACTTAGACTCCTGAGATAAGAAATAGTGGGTGGGTGCAATGTAGCATATATAAGATCTCGGAAGATCGAGCAAGTGGAAATCTCCAACAACGGATAAAATTCCTAACTTCTGGTTGAATGATTTCCTAGAGAGCCATGAACTACTAACAAAATTTGCAAAGATATTTGCAACATCCTAGTTTCCCTCTTGGCTAGTTAATGTTTTAACATTCCTACATCCCCAAAAAAAAAAAGAAAATGAAGAAACAAATGAACCAAAAAATTATCGATCCATAACCTGCTTAACAACAATGTATAAAACGCTAACATCTGTCCTGACTGAATATACCTGTAGTTATTGAACAGAAAATGGCATATTCCCTAATGAGCAAAAAGGATGTAACTGTTAATCTTATGGTTGTAAAGATCAGCTACTTATCAATAAGATGATCTTTGAAGATTGTCACAAACTACACAAAAACTTGTCAATAGCTAGGATAGACTATAAAACTAATGTAACTCCTCCCATAGATTTATTGTTGCTTGTGATGTTCTGTAAGATCTATCCAAGATCTTCCATT
>NC_068992.1:31967234-31970795 GCF_001194135.2 Octopus bimaculoides | reverse complement strand
TTGGACATCACTCTCTCTCTGTCTCTCTGTCTCTCTGTCTCTCTGTCTCTCTGTCTCTCTCTGTCTCTCTGTCTCTCTGTCTCTCTCTCACACACACACACACATAGTTGCGTTACTCTGGATAGAAGCAACGTTACATATGTCTTACCTGTGTCACCAGGAGTATGAAGAAAGAAAATTCCTCTGCTTTTTTCTGACGATAGTAGAAAGCTCCTACCCTGCACATACGCGCACACTCACAAATGCATATGCATACAGTATCAAACATCAGAAAAATTGTGTGTGTGTGTGTGTGAGAGAGAGAGACATATATTGAGTGAAGGGGGGTGTTGTCATGGATACGTACATACATTAAAAAATAGGCATACATCTGTCTTGTATATATGTGTGCGTGTTTGTGTGTATATGAGTGAGAGAGAGAGAGTGCCACTTGGATATCACTCTGTCTCACTCACACACATACATACCAAAAATGTATGCATGTGTATTTAAGTATGTACTAATACATGACAACACACCCCTTCACACACTCACTCACACAGACAGGTGAGTTCCAGCAAAATAAGGCCCATATTTTCGGACGCCATATGATAAATTGCGAAATTTTAACGGGATATTTGTGTAATGAAGAATGAAAGTTTCCTTTTACGCGTGGTTATATATGTATACAGAAATACACGAAGGAGAGAAAGTAAGTAAACTATTTTAACGGAAAAGAAACAATTTTACGGTTTGAAGTGAAATTTGTCACTCAGTGAATCAAAGAGCCAGTATCGAAGGAACCAGAAGGAAAAATCCAGCAACAGAAACACACAAAACTGTACTGATTGAATTGAAATTTATGAAGATACTTCAGTCAGTAAATTATGAAAGTACTTACATCAGTAATTGTGAACGTCTTTCTGTAAGAAATTTGTCGTAATTTATTTGTAAACAGTGATTCAAAACATTAGACTTCAATTGAAAACAATAACATGGAAGTTAAGCAATGGCCTATCAAAATTGAACGTGAAAAGAATAGCGTCTCAAAAATGAGAGTGAAAAAAAGAGATATAGATAGAGAGATATGTTACGGCATGGAGGCTAGGACGCTAGAAAACCGGAAGTAGATATCTTAAAAACTTTCAAAGACGTGTATATAATATAAAAAGCAATAATTTTTATTTTTAATAATTTAAAAAAGAATTCAAATGAAGATCCTGTTATATGTCCGAGCTAAATTATTCATGCATCACTAGTATGGAAGTAATTGGCGAAGTCATTTTCGCATGAAAAATAAAAATGCACATGTCTCTATTTTATATATTAGATATATTAATAGCAGAACAGTTTTTTTTTAATGATAGCAGAACAATTTAAAAAGAAATATGTAACTGTAGAAACTCTGAATTATATCCACTTGCCAGTTTATGTCTTAGGAAATATGTGATATATAAATGTAGAGTAAAAGTAAATAACCAAAAAACTAAGGTATATATAGGAAGAACTTTAGATTTGAGAGAAGATACAGAGTCCATTTAAATTCATTTACTAAAGCCACGTATAAAAACTCAATGTTTCTCACCTTATATACACTACCTAAGACATAGAAACGCGAATTATACTTTATGCTGGTCCATAATTATGGAGCCCTGCCCCACCCCAATTATAGTGCAAGTTTGAATAAATACAGGTTATATATAAGAGAATCATATATCATCCTTAGATCATATACTTCAAACACATATAAATTCTTTCATGCGATTCTCACATGTAGTCATAAATTCCATTCCACTTTTTTGAAAATTTATAGAACCAAACATATTGGATGATTGATTTGGAGGAGTATCTGCAATCTGAAACCTTTTAGCTTTTAATACTGTGAATATTTCATTGGGCTTTGTTTAATTAAAATTAAATCCCGATAATTTAATATACTTGTCCCATCATTCCATGTCTCCATTCTCTCATTTGCATACGTAAGAATGATTTTCATATATAAACCTACATCCATCCCTCTGTAATAACTTCAAATTGTCAGCATGTAATTTTCTAATGAGGATACCTTTCGCGATGAAGGAGAAATTGTTCATATGGATTCTAAAATTTCTCTTCATTTTTCTATTAGGACATGGACTCTACAAACGGTCCTAGAAAGAAAATTTCCTTTGCTTGTAGCATATGCTATTTATACTTTTTTTAAAAACAGATTGAACATTATGGATTTATTAATTTGAAATTGTAGGCTCTCTTAACTGCTCTTAATTTTAGTAGTGAAAACAATTATTACTAGTTCTCTTTTCCTCACACTTTTTTCTACATACATCCCACGTGTATTCTATTTTTATTTATTTTATATATATTTATATATATTTATATTTCTTAAAATATTGATATATATTTTGTATGTCAATAGGTATTAATATATATATTTATATATAACTATTATTATTATTATTATTATTATTATTATTATTATTATCATTATTGCAATACAATATTTCCCAGCGAAATAAAGCACCGTAAACGTAGAATTATAAGTAGGAAAGATGTTGTCCATTTCTTTGGCGTTCCTCCTAGAAGTAAAATGATTTTTTCTTTATACCCGCCAACTATAGCGTCCGTTCTGCCACTATTTCATATATATATATGATATATAATATAAATATTCTAATAATTATATACATAATTATAAATAGGGATTGGCTATAAGACTCTCTGCGCTTTAGAAAAATAGACGCCCAAAGACGCTCTTACCACTGTAAAAACTCAGAAAAAAAATGATAATGAAATAAACTATTGTTTAACCGTGTACAAGATTCTGTTTCAAGCTTAAGGTAAAAAAATGATACCTACTGCTCACATTAGCAAAGGATATTTCATGGTATAAATTGACGAGTATCTACGCATACGTATATGAGCAGTGACTTCATACAGCAATATATATATATACACACACTCGTAGAAATATACAGTAAAGTAGAATTCACCTCTCACTTTTCAAACACGTGTAATATATAAAAACATATTCAGCAGTGAATGCAGTTCAGATCAAAGTGTAAATCTGTCAAATATTAATTATAATAAAGGGTAAAATCATTAATGATTTTAGTAGGTGTTCAACGTGAAAATAAAAACATTATAGGTAAATTTTACAAATATTTTACTAATTATATACATAATTATAACAGGGGAAGTGGTACGAGCCTCTCCAGGCGCTAGAAACATAGACATCTAAAGTTGCTATTACCTCTGTGTTTTAGTTTTTATTTTGGGTGGGTTGAAGGTGGTAATAGCGCCTTTAGGCGACTATTTTTCTAGCGCGTGGAGTGTCTTATAGCCATACCCTTGTTATAACTATGTTTATAATTATTAAACCATTTGTAAAATTTACCTAAAATATATATAATTAATACACACACACACACACACACACACACACACATATATATATATATATATACACAGAGAGAGAGAGAGAGAGAGAGAGAGAGAGAGAGAGAGAGAGAGAGAGATATGTGAATGGTTTTGTTATACGGTGCCGAACTTTACAATCTAGTAAATGATAATAATGGTATATAT
>NC_068992.1:31963423-31967170 GCF_001194135.2 Octopus bimaculoides | reverse complement strand
TAGCTACATAACTATTTGCATATATATATGTGTGTGTGTGTATGTGTGTGTGTGTTTGTATGTGTGTGTGTGTGTGGGTGTGTGTGTGTGTAAGGATATATATAGGAACATGCATAATTAGGAATGTGAATGTACTTACATGCTCTTACCGCTAATCATCAAACCATATTTGTAAATAATCAGGAATTTAGGTTGAATTTAGGGATCTAGGAACAAATGTGAATAACTTAAACAGGAAATGGCTTGTTATGCCTTCTAGCATTAATATATAGAAGCCGTGAATAATCGAATAATCTTGGTAAAATTCATTAATATTTAATAAACTCTATTGACTTCTCAAACTATCTGCAAATTTGAAATGTGTTAATAATTTATAAACCTGTCCTTATGGCATACGTACTAATATGCTGTGATATATTATTTATAAAGCTAAATGATAATATTGTGTCAGTTGTTTTAACTGAATGATACGGGTATATCATTGACAGTGTATTTCAGTTGATTGTTCGTAGCTCTCTACCGTAATCTGGTATATGATTTTTTCATATAAATCCATTTTTTTAAAATACGAAATTTATTGATAGCTCATATACATAAATGCCATAAAGCAATCACTTCATTGAACTTAACGTTAATGCACAATATAACCACAAGCCACTGTTCAAATCTGTGGCGGATGTCTACCGCTCATTGTGGGTCATTGGCAATGATTTGCAAGGCTGTGCAAGGGTGTAGATTAAATGTATGGTCTTAAACTACACATCTTGAAAATGGAATTTATATTCCAGCTGCAATCCGCAATATTAAATAATATAAGACGCTTAATAGTCCATAGTTTTTAATTTGCTCAACTACCATTCTAAATTGCAAAGGTGAAAGGAAGAGATTTGGCTTTTCTATACAAAAGTGTCTGTACTTAATCTGGAACAGGGCACCATGTGGTAGAGCAAGACAACATCTTGCTATTCGTTGATTGTCCGCATAATAATTGTCACGATGAGTTATTTAATTACACTGTAAACATAACTAATGACTCGAAGTATTTGAGCAGTTAGTTTTGCTTGCTAGATGAGGCATAACACATGCATTTACACTGACTATTATCATATGTGATAAGCTGGGTAAAAGCCTGAATCTGTGAAACGTGTCTACATTACTCCTCTCGGAGATGAGGCCATCCTCACTTCTGGTTGATTGTAGATGTTTCCATCGGTAAACTTACATGTAACTTTGTGGTAAATTCTCTCAAATCTATTCCATCAAGATGTTTCATTTAAAATTTCTTGGAACAATTTATTTTTCTTGCGCAGGAATTGCATGTGTGGGTATGCAATTTTATGATGTAGCATAATTATAATGAAAAATATTTAAAAAATAGTATCGTATATTTTTGTATATGAAATATCTTAGATTGATACTGTTATAGAGTATTTAGAGATGTTCCTAAACAAATGATACTGTGTCGTAGTCGGTTGTTTTGTTTGCAATGTTGATGTTTTAAGGCGACTGGAGCAGTGGTGGCGTGCATGTTGAGGTTTTACTCACATCAATCTCTGAACCGTTATTCATTTTTTGCTTCTCTTTCCAAATGCGAACAGTTGCCATTCTTCATCTTTTTCGCCATTCACGTGAAATGGAGCGATAGAGCCAATGACTTCTGCAAACGTTTCTTAAATTGATGATGTTCTTATTGCGATATGTTTTCTTAGTTCTGCTGTCTTTTGTTTATGAACGATTTCTTAGCAAAATAAATCGAGTAAAAACAAAGAGAACAAAATATACGTAAATAAATCTGCACAGATTTCTAATATACGTTTCAAAGAAAAAAGAAAAGAACAATACAAGTTATGCAAAAGAATTCTTACTGATTTATCCAAAATAACAGCGGTGGTGACTCCATCAACAACGATGATGACGGCAGAAAAGGCATCAACGACGAGGACGAACATGATGATGGACCTATATTTTCAACTCTACATTTCTATAGACATTTTAATTAAACAAAGCACACTAGCAATTCGAATGAATTTATTGTTGACACAAAAGCAACAACGATCAAAAAAACAACCACATGCGTGACAACGACGATGACGTCGACGATAGCGGCGATGTCGACAACAACGAGGATCGAGGATAGTTATGATGATGATAAGAGTGATGGTGGTGGTGGTGGTGGTTGTTGTGGTGGTAGTGGCTGTGGTGGTGGTGGTGATGATGATGATGATGATGATGATGATGATGATGATTTGATTTAATTTGATTTGATTGTAATAAATGCACAGAACTAACAACGCAAACAACCGGAAAAATTCATTAAGCAATTTTTGACGCAAAATGATATGCGTCAATCTACCGCTCCACTTTTAAATATGTATGGCGAGTTGTGTGACTTGGTACCCGCTCGTACAATGCTATCACTTAATGTTTTAAGTGCCTCTGTAGAAGGTATAACATGGTCAATATATAAGACATGATTCATCCACTCCTTATCTTGTGGATAACTGAGTGTGTGACAGCTAGAAATAGCAAGAGATATATTCGGCTGTAATTGAGTAGTAATTATTGGACGAAACTTATTTAGAACTGTGTATTCTGAAGTATTACGAAATAAAGAGCGTATATATATATGAATACAACACAGCCTCAGTTCCATGAATGCAATCCTAAGGCATCAAATGAAAATCACAATGCACGAGCCACAATGCTACACCTCTTCGCCATCGACTTAGAGAGGTGGCGAGGATTCGGTTAAATTAGTATATATGTGAAAAGAAGTGTAAGTAAATAGTAAAGCGTATTAGGTAGAGGTATATGAACAGAAAGTGTTTCGAATTTTGCGCTTCGAAGTACATGACCGTAAATAGTAGCGGGCGTGTAAACACGTGTACGAGGCGGAAAGCGGTGTTCACAGAATGAGTGAGATCTTGGGTGAATATGGTGGGAGTAACTATGGCAACGTTCATAATAATTTCAAGTGTAAATAAGAATAAAGAATAAGTGGGAAGAATGATAATCTTTGAATATGATAAGTGGTGTATTTATTGAGGTTGCGATGACTGAATATTCTGTTTTCTGACAACGTGTAACACCATCGCTATCAGCATCAATAATTATTACTCTAGCTCAAACATACTCACCCCATCGACATTATCACTGTTACTTCGCTAAATTGTTAATGTAGTTCTTTGAGAATTTAAGCACGTTTAACTTGAATATGAGTAATGCCCAGCTACATTGTGGGATATTTTGCTGGACAAATAGTGTACAATATAATGTACGTTCAAAAATTCGGGAGAGTAATTTAGTGATGAAAATGCTAAGCAGTTTAGTTTCATCCCTTGTATGAGGTTTCTGCTCATGTAGCGCTTGAAACAAGAGTTCAAAATTAAAGGGGTCTAATATAGATGAATTGCTTTTAATTCCGTGCAGAGGCAGTACAAATATTCAGGGTTAACATATGATCAACTATGAGAGTGATTAATGTCTGATATCTTCTTTAAATCATTATATTCCTTTTTAATTTAAGAAACAGTTAGTGATCGAAATCACAAGAATCGAAAGTGACAATGAAATAAAAGATTGTGCCCTTAACATCTACGTACTTTGCCATAATGGACACGTCTTAAATTATTAAATTTAGCCCAAAACGCAAAACAGACAAACTAGCCTTGAAAACATAATTATCTGCGAATTTCTAAAATTTACAGCCTTATGTAGCCTCGATAGATATTTATCCCAATGAGATCG
>NC_068992.1:31960516-31962789 GCF_001194135.2 Octopus bimaculoides | reverse complement strand
TATATATATATATATATATATATGTTTATAACAAGCGGTTGGCTATAGAGCCTTTTCACGCGCTGGAAATTAGAGGCCAGAAGACGCTATTACCACATTAAAATCTCCGAGAATAACCCAGTGTGTGAGTCTCGGAGATTTTGAGGTGGTAATAGCGTATTTGGCGTCTATTTTTCCAGCACGTGGGTAGGTAGAGAGGCTTATAGCTAATTCATTGCTATAATTATGTATATAATTATTAAAATATTGGTAAAATTTAACCCATAAGTTTTTTATTTCCGCACTGCCCCCCTGGTAATATCATTAATGATTTTTACCCTTTATTATAATATATATATGATGCTAATGAAAATTTCACCAACAAATTATGTTATTTGCTAAAATAAAATCAGAAACCATTGGTCCAGGAAACTAGATGTTACGTATTTTTATTATTCATTCCTTTCAAAATTTTATTCCAAATAGTGCCTTGGAACTTAGGTGTTCTTTCTAGCTTGAAGCAATCCTATGATTGATACCGCTTATGTGTTTAAATGTACACACACACACACACTCTCTCTCTGTCTCTCTCTCTCTCTCTCTCTCTCTCTCTCTCTCTCTATATATATATATATATATATATATATATATATATATATATATATATATATATATATATACGTGTTTATGCATGTACATATGTATGTACGTACGTATATGTGCATGTATGTAAGTACGTATGCATATGTGTACATGCGTATGCATGCATATACGAATCTACGCATGCATGTTTGTATGCATTTGCGTATGTACGTGTGTAGACGTGTCTGCGTGCGTGTATGTGTGCATGGACATGTAATCGTATGTTTACGTACTGATATGTTTATCTGTTCAAGTTGCCTATGCAACTGTTAGTCTGTTGAAGGTTCTATATATACATTTATATGTTCCTTTCACCACCGTCTAACAGTGAAATGATACATTGTCTACCTATAGATTATGTACAATCACACACAATCATATAAAGACGTATATACACACGTATATACACACGTATATACATATAATCTTGCAGTATACACATATATACGTTTATCCATCTACACATATATATGTATATTTCCACAGACAACGGTTAAACTCAAATACTTCTCTTTTCTTATTTTTCTCCTTTTCCTTTCTCCGGTGGAGCATGAAGTTTCGTTAGTGAACAGGTCGTGGTTTCAAATCGACGAAAATGTTTTGACACAAATTAACTTCAAATGTTGAGGTGAAACTAATGGTTGTTGTGAATGTTAATAGCTTAAAACGTCTTCCACGCTGCAGTTATATATATATATATATATAAATGCGTGTGTCCGTGTGTCTGTGTGTACAATGAGATCGAGGACAAAAATGGATAATGAGGGTATATGCTATATTGCGAGGTTGTTGTCACTTCGGCAGCACCATCTAAAACATTCTCGCTTCGGAACATATAGCCTATATAGGCACCGATTACAGCGGTGTTAAGGTATTGGATATACCAATCTACATATTAAACGTATTCCTAGAGTTGATAGTAAATCGTGTTGGTATAGCGAAGTACGTTCCTGCAAATCATTAATTTTTACATACGAGCTCTAGGAATGCTTTTGATGATATGTAAATCGGTATATCCAATAACTTAACACCGTTGTATGCGGTGGCATTATAAGCAATATGTTCGTCGGCGAGAATGGGTTGATGAAGAGGCAGCAACTCTCGAAGTAATGCATATACACTCATTACCCATGTTTGCTTCGATCTCATAGTTTGTTTACATGTGACGTCGCGATTCTTGTAGCAAAGTCAGTCCTGGCTAGAATTTCTATACAATATCTGTAGACACACCTTAAGAAATGAAGCACTGGTAATACAGTAGAGCATGGTACTGATTTATAAAACATTTACTATAATTTATAGTATATTATGTTTGTATAACAAAGAACCACTTGCTACAAAATTGTTAATATTTACATACCAGTTCTAGGAATGATTTTAATATGTAAATTGGTATATCCAATAACTTAACACCGTTGTATAAGCGAGGTGTTTGGAGGTGACGATGGGTTGATTCAGAGCTGATTAAGGGGAAGCGACCCTCCAAATATGATATATACACTCATTACCCATTTTTGTCGTCGATCTCATTGTTTCTTGACATCTGACATATCGGTACGAAACCTTTTAGCAAAATCAGTGCTGGCTATAATCCCTATAGAATATCTGCATAAATAACCTTATCAAAGTTATATATATATATATATATATAT
>NC_068992.1:31956793-31960486 GCF_001194135.2 Octopus bimaculoides | reverse complement strand
AGAATGAAATGATGTTAAATATATACTTATGCTCATTGTTTTATATGTAGTGAGAACAAACTAAATGTGTACTATTGTTACTTGAAGAGTGGGTTATATTTTGTTATCCATAATTGTTTTTAATAAATTTTGAATCAATTGAATGAATGCAATCGACTATTTTTCTACTTTAGAATGTTTGACAAAATGTCATCGACTTTAAATATCATGCGTGTAACAAAAAAATATTTCACTTTAACTTAAGTGACTTGTTATTACCTGATAGCCTATACAGTGTTCAAGGAGATAGTTGTTTGCAGTATTTCTTGCTTAATTTTTGTGGCTAAATACTGCCCTGTTTTTGTTACCTACATATCATTCCGATATCGTTAAAAAGAAAGTACTATGCAAGTATTGGTGAGAAATAGGAACTTGGTAATATGTGGCGCGCGCGCACATACTCACTTACATACATATATGTTTAGATTTAAACTTAGATAGGAGACTTTTAAACAATACAAAATATAAGAAAGTATCCAAATACAATTTTTTATTATACTAACGATGTTGCTTAATCAATCTTTTTCTAGGTCGTGATTTAAACTCATTAGATCATAACCAATTATAGTGTCTAACTCTACACTTTAACTTTCATTTGAGTTTTCACCATTAGTATGCTTGCATTTCATATTATTTCACATGAGGTTCCTCTATTAGTGTTTGGAAATTCAGGAATTCAGGTGTTCAGCTAGACGTACCAATAATTCTAAAAGAAAATGATATTATAATTTGAACTTGTTTGAAATATATAATAATACGATTTTTATTATTCAGACTCAAATAAAAGAGCGTAGCATTAAAAACAACAATTCTATTTAATAATTCACTGAATACATCAAGTGTAAACCGTTACTTACAATATTCCATTTCTTATGTCGACGACGACTTCAATTAAGTGTCACATGTCTATTAAATGCCGATACTCCAAGTGAATATTGAAATCTGGTCATATGAAAAACATTTTGGCAATAATGGAATACTCCAATATATATTGAAAAAAACTTTCTTAAAAGTAGGATTTCAATTCTCATGAACTTTTGTATTAAGGGTCGAAGTATAATTATTTGTCTTAGTGTGAAACATAACAGACTGTCAATGATTTCATTTTATTTGTTTATAAAGGGCATTTACGTAGATAAGATATAAAAGACGAGCCACATTTGCTTATGATAAGAGAACATAATATAAAGCTACTTCTAGATTGAAACATACTGCTAGTATTATATGTTAGAGCAAGCCTATTAAGTAACATACAATAAAAGTTGAATTAAATTTTATAATCATTCGAAGAAACTGAAAGATGTTATATAAAATTTAAACGTGATAGGAGATTGAATTTTTTCAAAACATTTAGTTTCTTAAAAAATGTCCATATATTTTCTGATGTTTAATTAATATCTCCATTTACTATATCATAATGATCCTGGATAGAAATCTAAAGAAATACATGTAAATGCTTGAAAGATTCGTCTAACGAATACGAGACTAGTGACGTTTAACGGCTATATAATATTTAGTCTATACCAAGGAACTAGCATCTTATTGTGTCAGCAAAGGTACACTTCGAAAATCTTCTTAATATGTTTCCTATTTAAGATCAAACAGGCAGGTGTTATAGTCAGTTTGATAAATAGCACACAGATAGAAATATACATTGAATATTTCAGTTCTATATTTAAGAGATGAGGAATTATTTACATTATTTACATTATCTACATTTGACGGATATTCGTCCTCATCTTGTTTGTTGTTAACACAACGTTTCGGCTGATATACACTCCAGCCTTCGTCAGGTGTCTTGGGGAAATTTCGAACTTGGGTTCTCATTCCTATCGATATTACTATTATTATTATTATTATTATTATTAATCAGGTCGCTGCCGTGAATCGAACTCGGAACCTTGGGGTTAGTAGCCCGCGCTCTTAACCACTACGCCATATGCCCGTGGGCAATTATGGGGTGAATTTTAAGGCTTATAAATCTATTATTTTTCTATCCTTCCTCAATACCGGTTCCCATATGCTATTCATATCTGCACTCGGTCTGCTTAAGAGGTTGTTGTGTCCTAGCATATGTGCTGCTTCTTTTAGTTTTCGTATTTTCCAGTGTTGTTCCCTGTCTATTATTTTAACTTCATCCCACAGGGGGAGGTGGTTTCCATTTTTCCATACATGATCATCTATACCCGATTTATCGATATCTCCTCGTGTCACAGCTTTGCGATGTTCTTCTACCCTTATTTTGAGGGGGCGACATGTTCGAAATTTCCCCAAGACACCTGACGAAGGCTGGAGGGTATATCAGCCGAAACGTTGTGTTAACAACAAACAAGATGAGGACGAATATCCGTCAAATGTAGATAATGTAAATAATGTATTGAATATTTCATTGGCCAAGATGTGGTTTGCATTCGGTTCCTCCTCTCATTATTTGAACAATATTCTCAACCACATTCCATGTTAAGCATTTCCTCGAAACTTTATTTTCTTCAGTATTTTTACCCTTAGCAATATGCTTGCTTTCACCGTCACAACTCCAATCTTTGAAATTTGTGCTATTATCCATTCCTCTGTGACAACAGAGAATTTTATGCATAATTCATGTGGAAAATGTTGCCGAATAATATCAATCTGGCTTTTCCTTTACTTCGAAAAGCGACATTGCAAGAACATTTAATGATTATATTTCAAAAAACACACATTCGTATCCTAATCCCTGTGCATCACACACATTTAAAATACTCAATATCACCTCTGTAGATGTTCCTCGCAATCTCAGATTCAAAACATGACAGAAAATGCGTAAGGAATACTATCCTCCCTTGAGGTTCATAAGTTACTTCATTACAAATCTGTCATTGTTTACCTCGAAATTCTGATGCAGACATCAGCTGAATGCAAAGATAAATGTTGGAAGATAGTAGGACGGTACGCAGATGGCGTATTTCACATTTCAAAAATACACTAGAGTACTTGATATCCGTGCGCAGTTTCCTTTCTTCTATCTTCTAATAAACAACCTCGGTTTCATTCTTATATACAAGCTGGTAAATTACCATTGATCCTGAGTGCAACAAACAAACACGTACCGTAGTTACTGAGGTTAAACTTTTGAACTGCACAAGCATTTCTTATTGGAGAATTGTGAAAATATCTTAACACAGATATATTTTTAGAATTGCTCACATTTAACGATAGCTTTATCAATCCTATAAACTTTAGAGAGGCTGGAAAATTATATAGACGATCGGTAGAAATTACTTCCTTCTAGGGTAAACACGAACGCAGTGAGATAATTAACGAATTATGATATAAGTGCAATAAATTTCTTTATATTTGACATTTTATGAAGATTCCAATGCAACTACTTAAATGGGCTTATAGTCAACATTATTTTATGCACCCAATCAGTCTTGAACAGATTTAAGCATTGGCTACAGGATAAAGTAATGTGTATAGGTGTATGCTGTCTCAGAAATGAGTATGGGGTAGCCGAGAATATAATGGAGAGGATGAGGTAAAAATAGATGAGGAGGTAAAAAAAAAGTAGAGCAAAATGAGAGGAATTTAAATGGAGTAGTAATTCATCACAGTACTTACCTAGCGTACGTAATCTCTTAGATCACTTGCGAACTAAACCTCCATACATCGTAT